>NC_059198.1:10130333-10430333 GCF_020615455.1 Coregonus clupeaformis
GCATCAAACAACACAACAACATTATCAGTCACATCCTTGTCTAAAGGACAAGTGATGCACAGGTTAAGGAAGCTCCTGTATATTATTTTCTAAAAGTTTTTAATTTAAATTTTTATAAAAATATGGAATTTGTGTCTAAGGAATGTCAAGGCTGAATGATAAAATAGCTATTTTCATGTTAAAATGTTATGGATGCATTTTCATTAGATTGATGGTAGAAGCCACTCTGTGTTTCATACATTATGATAGAAATAGACACAGAAGCCTACTTGACTATGTTAAAACTAACTTAAACGGTACAGCCTCAGTGTTCATAGTAAATCGCATATGAAGTTGACAGAATTTTCACAACATTCAAGTTTGTACCCTGCAGACCTGAAACTTGCCCAGTGATGAAAATACATAGAGGGAATACTGATTGCAGTCCTAGAATCTGATGGTCCATTTGCCTCCTTTGATCCAGCAGTAGGAGATCCTTTCACCTTCCACTGTGTGTGTGTGTGTGTGTGTGTGTGTGTGTGTGTGTGTGTGTGTGTTTGTGTTTCTACCAGAATGTGTGTGGCTATGACATTAATCTGAGGCGAAGTGTGTGATCATGTGTGTGGTTGGCAACTCACCATGACGCCAGTGTGTATGTACTATATAGGAAACCAGTCAAGGACAAGTGGGAGGGAGGATAAGTGGAGATGGTAGCTTATCCCAATAAGTCAACATCAAGTAAGGTGGGAGCGCCTAATACACTGTTTTTGATACAGGCTATTATCTGTCTGACTCATTAAACATTACACTTAACCAGTTTTTGAAATTACCCAGAAAATCCCATAACATCATTGCTGTATTATAAATTTAAACTCTAGCAATCAGACATCCAGGACAGTATCTTGCAGGTAGGATTACTCAGACAGGCAGAGACTCGGGAGAATGACACAGCAACTAAGAGACAGACACATTTGCCATTGTAAAGCAACGTGCTTATGGTCATACTTATTCCCCTGGAAAGGTGGACACTGGACACTGGAATTGTATCACCACATGGCACATGGAAATACTCTGTCAGTGAGCCTTCCTGGGAGCTCCTACGGAGTGTTAAGTTTTCAACACTCAAAGAATTAACCCACACATTCTAACTTGTCATCCCACACAAGGTGAGCCACCACACGCAATAGAACCACTGATCAGCCTTGCCTTGAATATAAAGGAGCAAACACGTTATTAATACTGTACAAAAATAAACTAATCAGAACTGTTCAGTCTTCCTTTATTGCACAGTGTGCTCATTGTAATTGATTGATGAATTGAAGGTCACTGATTAGTAAGGAACTCCTCACTGGTTGTTAGTTGAATTGAAAAGAAAAAACTAAACCCCAGAAACATTGCTCCATGGTAATATTTGATAATCGCTTATGGGGGTTTTTTCAGTTTTGATTAAGGAAGGGAAACGAAGGGGCTGATTGTTGATGAGATGATCATTAAGGTCCATACAGATGTATATATGGGAAGCCCAAGACGAGGGATTAGTTTGTAACTGTAGGGTATCTCACCTGGCAGGTGTGAGGTGGGGTCGAGACAGCCTGGGAAGAGTGTGCAGTAGAAACATTTTCTAAATTCCCCGCCTTTTTCTTCTATATTTGAGGTCAAATTTGAGCTGCTAGTCTGAAAGCTAGAGATCCCCATTGCTTTGTGACAGTACAGCCTGTGTTGGGGTGGGAGGAGTACAGTAGCAATCTTTAGAAGAGAGGTATCATTCCCTGACTTTGACCTAAGTGAGGTGGAGTTGTTTGGGGAAAGTATCCACCAATAACCCAGTATGTGACGTGGCCAGTGAAAAGATAATACTTTGAGGTCTTGAGAGTACTTGCACTGTCTGAAACACTATCATTATCCTTGGGACATCACCTTTGGGAGGTTGCTGTAAGCACCCTGTGTAGATTACTCAGCAGAGTATGAGAAGTAGTTTTAGTCCACTTATATTGTCAGACTATTGTCCTAGATAGTGGCATTATGATTCTAATAATCAAGGAAAGAGGTATTGAGTGGAAACAGGTTTTTAACAAAACAAAACCTGTGGTTTTGTTCCTGGAGTGGTAGTGGCTCTAAGGCGCCAAATCAGAGCTAACTGTGCACCAGAGAGATCCTGGGTTTGAATCAGGTGTCGCAGCCGGGCCGACAACTCCGCGGGTGGGAAATTGGCCAGTGTGTCCAGTGGTAGGGGAGGGAATGGTCGGGCAGGAAGTGGTTCAGTTGATATGATGAGTATAGATGTTGCAACGCCAGGGTAGTTACGTAAAGGGGGCAGATAAAAAAAAAAAGATTACTAACTGTAAATTCTGGATAGAGAGGTTGCTAAATGACTAAAATGTAAATGTAAATATAATGACTTGCACTGTTACCTCCTCCCCCCCCTCCCAACCAACTAATCTCCTTCATCCGATCCTCCCGGAGAGAGAGCTTTGGAGGGGGAAATGGAGAGAGGGGTGGGGATCAGGCAGAAAAAACACGCACCACGTCTGTGTGTGGAGAAAAAACAAGGGACTAATCATGGAACATGAAAGAAAATTTGGGAGTTCCCCAAACATCTGTGGGTGAGTAGTGTGCTTCCCTGAGTACTATGGATAAATGGCCAAAAGAGACAGTGACAAAGACATGAAGCTGGAACATGAAAAACAAAATCCAACAGAGTTGTGAAAAGTGGCTTTTGGGTAATTGATGTATGTGAGAGAGAGACAGAGCTGAGAAAGAGAGAGAGCAAGGGAGGGAGAGAGATAGATAGATAGACAAAAGGAGAGTGAGATAGATTTGTGTGGGGGTGTGGACTCGAGGAAAAGAGGGAGGGGGTAAGAAGTGGGGGGAGTGTGTAGTTGTGGGAGTGTTTGTGGTGCTAAGGGAGGGCTGAGTCTGACATTTGGAACGAGAGAGCAGAAGGATGGAACAGAAAGGCTACATAAAAGTAAGGAAAATTTTTGTTCTTACAGAACTCAACCTTGAGTTATGTGTTTTTTTTTGAAATGATAATAGTATATGCATGTATTGTATTATCGGCTTATAAATTGCACATAGTCGTAGGGGTGAATATTTTAGAATTGATAGCACGTTTTTGTAATGAAGTGAACTGGTAGAGTTATTTTTGCCAGTAAGTTCAGTGTGGGGTGGTAACTAGGTAATTAACTTCAGATAGTTGGTTCTGAAACAAACATTACAAGTGAAAATAAATGCACTGAAATTCGGAAACTTTAGGATAATTAGTTGAAGTTATAATGCACACGTTAATGAAACCTATGGTAGTAGCGAGTGCGTGATGGAACTATGCTCATCCTAGAAGGCAGGGAGTTTGTATGCATTCAGTGTTATTCTGTGATGGGCAAACTGCTGAGGTGGATAGGGTGACTTGGTATTTCCCCACAGAGCAGAACAGGGTTAAATTCCCCAGCTGCCGTCAGCTGTGACAGTCAGAGGGTTTAATGGTTAAGATACTCAAGGAGTTGAGCACTGAGATGAGAAGCTCTCAATGAGAAATTACACAGACCACCTTTTGTGGACACTCAAAATATTTATGCACAGTTGAGCTAACTAAGAAGTACTGCTCCAATTACAGTAATTTTGAATGTAATGGGACGGGAAACACCTTGGGCTGGATCAGTGATGATACAGTTGGACCCAACCCAGACAGCCCTTATCCGGAGAGATGGTTCTGCATTCCAGATAGGCTTGCTCGTTCCACATCCACCAGATCCTAAGTCACCATTGCCAGTAGTAGGGGTGGGAAGAAACCAGCATGTACCGGAGTTTACAATAGGATTGTATTTAAGAAAAAAGCATCAAACAATCTGGCCTTCTTTCACTGACAACATGGCATTAAACAGTAATTCAGCTGATTTTGTATTTTATGGTGTTTATGAATAAATAAATCAAATAATGGAATTAATTGGTGAATTGAGATGAGATAATATTTTGAGTTGAACTGCCTAGTTTATAGGCAGGAGTTTAAAGTGAAAAGGTAAAAGATAACAATGGCTGCAGGGTTGTGAGATAAAATATAATATAAAAATGTATATATATATATGAATATTAAACAACACAGATCATTTTAATGGAGGGATGGGAATAAGTTAAGAGGTTGTAACACAATACAATGTGAGATTATTAATTCATAATTGATGTTCTTAACCCTGGGGCAAACATGGATCTGGGAAGCTACAGGGATATTGGGATCACAATTAATAAATGCAGTGTAATTTAAGAATTAAAACTGCAAAGTTTGCCTCATAATTTTTTTATAGAATTGAGGATATTAGCTTTAAAGTTGAACAACAAAAACATCTCTCTGCCACATGAAAAATCTGTAGAATTGCATGAAATTAGCTCTGTAAACGGCAACATTTTCTCTCCGAAGGAAGAGACGAGCCTTAAAAATGTTCCTTCCTAGGGGCCCTGAAACTTGGTTTGTCTACAGCATGCCAATGTTATGGTATTACCATTATTAAATGATTATGATGATTAATATATCACAAAAGGGGTCGGCCCATAATTGAGAACCCCTGGTTAAGGTAGTAGTATGTGTTTATTTGAGGTGGGGAGAGGTAGTAGGATTTTGTGCAGTTATTTTAAGGAGTGGGGTTTGTTGAATGAAAATAATATCAACACTTCCTTTATCCCTCTGATTTTCTGTCTCTCTGTTTCGCAGGGCTAACACTACATTGCCTGACCGATCACTATGTGCTATCTCAACCCCCCTTCCTCTGAATTAATTTACAAGCCCATTCTGGTGTGTGTGTGATAGTGTGTGTTATGACCCATGGTAATTTAGGAGTGATGGGGCCGCATCCCTGAGGGGGAAAGCCTGACTCAGGACTTCCATCATTAATGACTGCCTGTTTCAAAGTGGAGCAAGCAACCCAGTGCATGTTTGTAACGTCATATCTTAATAATATTATAATAATAATACATTGGATTTAAAGCACCTTTCAAGAAAACATACAAGGACACCAGTACAGCAAGAGAGTACAAAAACAAGAATAAAACAATAGAATGTCTGATTCTAGTCACCATATGTTAAGCCCTGAAGTCTGTGTTTGAAGTGGTCCTTTGATATGTTATAGAGAGGAAGTGTGACAGTTTTGACATACAATATATAAATGTTTGTGTCTTTCTCTCAGTCATCATGTTGGTTCTTCTAGCCGGAATCTCCTCCTTACCTCACAGCATATCCTCCTCCAAACATGAAATGAAGACACGCACCCCTCCACGTAGTTTTTCATGTTGACATTAGCCTTTCACAATGTCTGGGGGTGTTGAATCAAAAGAGGATAGTATGCTATGGTAGCCCTCATCGGCTGTGACCTTTGGTGCGCGTCAGTGTTCACTTTTTGTTTTCTGACTACATTTCTGAGCTCACTCTCACACCTGAGAGAAGACAGGAGACAAACAGTGTTTGGACAGTGTTTCATCACTCTGTGTGTGATGTGTGATGTGTGAGTGTGTGTGTGTGTGTGTGAAGTACGACATGCGTATCGTAGGCAAGTGTGGGATTCCATGAGTGTAAAAGGCGCATAGTGAGAGGTGCATACCTGGCTGCTGTGGAATGCTCACATTTACAGATGGAATTCCACATGATATTGTCCGTGCCTGGACATCAAATGCATGTTACCTGTGGATGAAGCCTCATTGACTATCTCCCTCTCTGTCCTGTCCAGGCCTGGGTGGATGACAAAAACCGTGTCCACTGATGTGTGGGCCAGGTGGATATGACCAATGGAACCTGGAGCTCAAATGATCTCCCCAGCCACCACCCAGGAATGGGCCAAAGAAGAATACAGTGGGGAAACAACAGGAAATTAGCATTGCTGGATATATATGAAATATAACTACACGGGAATTAAAATGTTTTTTTTTTGTTCAAGTCACCCCAATATATAAATTTTTGCAGACAGAAACAGGAATAGTAAGAGTTGTCAGGATGTGGGTTACTGGGTGTAGGTTTGATTGAATTCAGGGTAGAGCTCGTAAAAATAGATAAGTGCCATCTAACCGTCCGGGTTGTCAGTGTTAGTATGATTGATCAGTAAGTACTCTATTGGACAATGAGGGAGAAAAATGCCATGTTCTCATAGAGGAAACTGAACAGAGGGTGTGGAGGATCTCAGGGACAGGGTTGGGGCGGGTGAGGAGGTTAGATTTGTGAATAATACACTGAAAGTGTATTACAAATAAGTGAGTGTGTTTAGACCTTTAGTGAATGTGTGGTAATATATATGAGCAATGTTGTATCTCTCATAAAGTGTTTTATTTGATGGCTGAGAAACCTTTTACAACCTAATGAAATGAACTCGCCTTAAATCCTCTTATAAATATTCCTTAGCACACAATTTTCCAGATTAAAATATTTTCATTGTGTTTTTAAAAATCTCCTCCCACTTGTTTTTGACAGAAACGTGCCTTTCACCCAGGAGGTGACACAACACGTATTACGGTGGATTTGGGTGTTTGTTTGTGTAATAGTCCTAGGTGTCTGTTCTGTCTCCTCTACAGACTACCTCATGCAGTGCAGCTAGCTCATTCTGGCCTGCATAGTCCCCTTGGCCTGTTTGTGTTTGTGGGAACTCTGTCAAAGGGACAGAGATTCACCTTCTCTGGCATCTTCCAGCTCCTAGCCTGTAAGCATTGCCCTAAACACTTTTAAATCTCTTCAACCTGTTAAAAACAATTAGTTCTTGTCTTTGCTTGATCCTTTGTTGTCCCTCCCCTCCTCCAGGCTGGCATCATGATCGCTGCCTCATCTACACAGATATCTTTCACAAGGGTGAATCGGATGGTTGGTATGGCCACTTCATTCTGGCCTGGATCTCCTTTATGCGTTCACTTCATCTCCCAATCATCTTACTTTGTCCTGCTTGAAAGAAGACAAGAAACTAGAAGCAGAAGACTATCCCAAACCCAAGAGACAGGCTCAATATCTTAGATCTGATCGCTTTTATAAATTAGTATGGATAGGAGTGTGTGATACAAGGAGAGTGTATACAAATTTTCTGGCTTGAATTTTGAATGTATTTTTTTGGTTCACCTTATATGAAGGTGTAAAAATATGGATTTGATAGTAATAACGACCTGTCTGCCCACATAGTAATAACTTAGTTGCCCACATATAATATAGTCTCCACATAGTAATAACTTACCTGTCCTGCCCACATAGTAATAACTTACCTGTCCCACATATTACTAAGTCCATGTTTAGTTTTCCCCCTTTTATAAAGTGGGACCAAATGTACAGCGCTCATATATTCGTTGGAGAATGTATAGGGGAGTCAGAGAGTGAAAGAGTATAGCCCTGGAGAATCTTATTATTTCAGAATCATAGTCCTGAAATATTCTTGCTTACATTTTAATTTATTTCTCAATTAGGCCCCAGAATAAAACAAGTGAAAACACTCAAAACCAAATAGAAGAAGGAATTGACGTCTCACTAGAGTGCAGCAAACAGAGTCCAATTTCGGAAACTGTCAGCGATCATTACCCCGTTTGACTTACAGTGTGCAGAACAAGACAGAAGAATAAGTGTATTTGCCAATGTCCATACATGGAATGGAACATTAGTACTAACCTCACTGAAAGAAAAGGAAGAGGACCGTTTGGAAGAAAACCAACAGATAGAAGAGTACCGAAACTAACAGAGACTGCACATTGAGATATATGTGTAAATAGTGAACATGTTTGGTTGCACATTAGCTTTGTATGTCTAATGCAATGTTATTTTTGTTACTATTTCTTATCAACCGTATGATAATGATAATAATTGTTTAAAACCTGATTTAAATCATTCCCTGTCATTGCAGACTATTTTATATGAATCATAATCGGTGAAGGAGGACAGATTGAATGAATACCTAGTCCTGAGGGGCAGTTAAGGAGCATGAGTGCTAAGTGCATTAGAGATCTGGCGAATAGGCGCCGACGCAGAGCCGGGCGCGACGAGATCAGGGGCTGCAAATTGGCCCAGCGCATAGGGGAGGGAATGGGGCACTTGTGGAAGTAGCCGGATAGAATGGGTTTGAACAAGGTGTGGGTGATTACGGATAAAAAAATAAATATATATGATTACTAACTTAAGCGATAAGAGTTGCAAATGATATAAATGTAGTCACTGGTAGAGGGGCACCACAGTGAAACTGACAGAAGGTATACTAATTCTCTGCATGAAAGCATTTTTGCAGCATTTTCATAAGCTTTATTGACAGCATGCATACAAGTTTGGACAGAGAGCTTCAACAGACTACTTCACACAGTTTTGCTCTGTCAAAATCAAAATGCATGTTGGCTCATAGGAAGTATCCGCATCTACAGTCAAAGTGGGCTGTACTCCCTCATCTGAGTATCCCTTCTTCTCCATATCTCTGCCCCCTGTCCTCTGAGTAGTACTGGGGTGTGTAACTGTGGACGGAGAGGGGGCAGAGAGATAGAGGGGAGGGAGGGTGGCGGTGATAGGGGGGGGACAGGGGAGCAGGGTGGGACGGGGGAGGTGGTAAGTATTCAGGGTGAGGGGGAGGATAGGGAGTGGGTGGAGGAGTGGATGGGTTGATGAGGGTGGGGGGTGGCGAAGGGGGGGGTCATAGTAGGGGCGACAGGGTGAGAGTTCTGGGGATGGTGGGGGACACTGAGGGGTGTGGTGGCAGAGGGCAGTAGCAGGAGGCCGGGGGTAGCAGGGGCTTATGTCAGGGAATCGAGGGGGTACAGGGCGGGCTTTACGCCTCCGTTCCATTACAGCCTTCTTGGTGTAGTTGTTGAGGGTGGAGACTCCTGACAACATGCAGCAGGTAAAGGCCAGCCATGCCACACTGAAGAGAGAAACAGAGTAGAGAGAAAGGAGCAGCAAGGTGGATAGTGTTCATCTGAATCCATGTGTGACAAGCCTACTGTTGCAAACATATTTCATACCCTTATCTTACTAAAACACAAATTGCACAAGGCATACGATATTGCAATAATCTATTTGAGTTGGACAGAGGTCTTTAACAGGAGCCCAGGTCTCCTGAGAGTCCTTGAGGTAAATTATTGGGTGTTTTCTTATTTAAAGGGGGAAAATGTAAGCACTTAAGCACACTTGCTCTTGGAGACAAAAGAAAAGGGAGCAGAGCACACTGAAGATCAGAGAATGAGTAGTGGTACTTTAGTAAATAGTGTGTGTGTGTGTGTGTGCGTGCGTGCAGACTCACTAAAAGGCCCAGGAGTAGCTTTGTAGCTGTGTGGTTTGAAGTCCTCTGGACCCATAGAGGCAGTAGTCTGAAACACCTGCATGAACATCATGTGAGCCACCATTCCCAGTAACCCTAAGAGAATAAAACAGAGATTCAATGGCAGACATTGAAAAGCATTTATGTGGATTCGATCAGAGAGACTATTCGTTTTTTTCATACAATCACTGATTCATACAGCACTGATTTCGCTAATAGCTTTATTGAGGAAAGTTTTACTTGCAATGACTGTGATGTGTGGTTGTCTTACCTACGCACTGACTGTAAGTTGCTCTGCATAATAGCGTCTGCTAAACCAGGGTTTCCCAAACTTTGCCCTAGACACTACACAGTGGACTCAAATAATTAAAGCGATGATGAATTGGTTATTTGAATCAGCTGTGTAGTGCTAGGGCAAAAAACAAAATGTGCACCCAGGGGGGTCCCAGAACTGAGTTTGGGAAACTATGTGCTAAATGATCAAAAAAAAGATAATCTAATGTAAAATGTGTACCTCCTAATATAGTGAAGACTGCGGAGTAGGCATTGAGGAGCTGTCCCCAGCGCTGTGAGGGCCAAAAGGCATCCAGACACAACTGCAGAGACAGCAGCACACAGCTGATACACAGCAGCCCAACATACATGAGCTCCATCGACACTGACAACCACAACATTCCTGCAGGGAGAGAGAGGACGATTACAGTACAACTATGTCATGACTGTGCAATGTGTACCAACATACACTCTTGACACTGCAGAATAATTTACCTTTTTCACCTCCTGGAGTTAAAGAAAGAAAACTGCGACACTGTTCCTCTAAAAAAACAAAAGACAGATATTACGATGATAATTATTTTATATCAGATAAGGTTAATTTCTGTGTGGGACAGATTAAATACATAGTATCAGGAATAGCTGTCCTTGAGGAAACCTTTCTACCCACTGGGCACAATGTCATTTCAAAGTGGATAATTGGGTCATATTTGGTTGAGACGTTAATCAATGAGATTACAACCTATATTCACCAACTCAAAAAGACAGCCAAGGGTTTTTCCAATGTGTTATCACTATGCTGTCAACTATCTAAAAGCACAACCAAATTCCAATGGAAAAACAATATCTGATTTTTGGTTTATTTATACAACAGATTATTGTGTTATCACTGTGTTTCATCCTGACAGCAGAACCAAATGACCTGGACTGCAGTTACGATTACATTAAAAGGTAGGTTTAACAGAGAAAATAAATGTAACCATACTTTATAAGTCATATATCATCAATGATACTATTTAGGCCTGTATAGCATTTGCAACCCAGGGTTCAACAAAAAATTGACAATACATACAGTAGAGGCCTAGGGTTTCAAGCTTTGGTTGATTTGAAATGTAATCTTCAAGTTAATCATTAACATGTTGTATTCATGTCTCCATCTAAACCAAAAATCTAAGTTAAAGAATATTACTAAATAAGTGCATTTAAAGTTTGATTCAATTAGATTTAGTCCTCTTTTTTTATTTGATTTTTGGTTTAGATGGAGATTGAATCCAACATATAATTTATTAATTTGGAGACAAATTGGATAGTGAATTGTGTTTGGTTGTCAACGCAAGCAAATATCTACATTTGAAGGAGATGTGTCTTATGCTTGACAGTTCCATCTGTGCCACTGACTTAGTCTGGCTTTACTTCCAGTTTGTCTACAGATTAATAATTGATATGTTGGATTCACGTCTCCAGCGCAACCAAAAACAACAACGTTAAAGAATAGGACTAAATCAACTAAAACTTGAAATGCACTTTAAATAAAGTTTGATTTGGATTGAAATCCAAACGCATTCAATATCACTAAATATCATTACATTTGAAATCCTAGGCCTAGTGTATTGTCTATTTTTAGTTGAATTCTAGGTTGAATTTAAACAATAGCTGTTGATGACTTTGCAAATATTATATAGGCCTTAAAGATGCACAATGCAGAAATCGCTCCGCCATTTCCTGGTTGCTAAAATTCTAATAGTTCGCCTAATTTCAGTTTATGTGACAAAACAAGCAGGTATAGTGTAGAGAATAATTGTACCATCTAAACCGCAGTGAAATATATTTTCCATAAACAAAAATATAGTAATTTCAGCTGTTTGAAGATGGTGTACAAAACCGAAAGTAAAAGACGCAAAAAACGAAACTTAAGAACGGGAAGCATAGAAATAGCGCACATAGAACAGATCCACCGCTTCTTAGACTTGCTTTCAATAAGAATGACATAGCTATAACACACATATCTATGTGAATTTTGTCTGGTCGCCCAAAAAGTAACATATTGCAGCTTTAAATAGCATCATTGATGATATATGAGTGTTAAGTATGGTCATGTTTTATTTGCTTCCCTTTGGAATGGCTTCGATAGCAACAGTGAATCTTTTGAGGTTCTAAGTGGAGATTTCTCAACAAATCACTCTCACAATAGCACCTTGGTAATAGTCTGTGACAAATATCGTAGCTAAGCAGGGCTGGGGGTTAACGCCCTGTATGGGAGACCAGAGGTTGCTGAAGCTAGGTCAATTCTCCAGTAGGAGGTGCTGTTTTTTTTCTGATAGTGGATATAACGTTGAATGTCTGACGTTGTTTCAAAGGTACAAATTCAACATATTTTATACAAGGTTTGTCGATGTTGAAATTTGGTTACCATGATGACATAATCCTGTGGTTTAAATTTCACCCTCAAAACAACAGTTAACTTTGATGACTTTTTTACAATCCAATGTATTTTCCACATAGATTCCACATCACAATATGTTGACAAATGACATGGATTCAACCAGTTTGTGCCCAGTGGGTAGTAATGTATGAGAACAGTATGTCCTTTTAATACTTCTCACCCACCAGACAAGATATCCACAAATCCTTAATTGTCAGTAGAAATCCCACAGCTCTATCAAGTCTTCTCCAGCCACAGCTTTAGGGTGTTGAGTCCAGTCAAGCCGGGGGGTTGGAATAATATGAACCTTTCTCTCTATCTGGTCATAATCCATAATTGAGTCATGTTGTTAGAATCTAAATCTCCCCTGAACAGAGCACCGATAATAATCCTCTTTAGAGAGTGCAAGAGCTCACACACACACACACTCCACCGTACCTAGACTCTAATTGCGTTTCATCTCACCAGTGATTTTTCCCCTTTCTTACCCATTTTGCTCCTCGCTTCTCATAGTTACATTACTGTGTGACTGTAACTCCCCCACTTTGAACCTACTATATGCCACTCTTGTGCACAAACCTACAGGTATTAAAGTTCCAACCATCCATTTTCACCCCCCAAAGTCTCACCCCAGGCGTCGGTGTAGATGTTCTCCTCACAGCTCATCCACATGCCTGCATGGAAGGCAGGGAAGGCGAGCGGTCGTCCCCCGTCTCCCAGGAGAACTGGATGGAGGTGGAGTTATGCGAGACCCCGGGCACAGGGATGCATTTGGTCAGTTTGTTGGCCGAGCAGAGGGGCTTGGGGACTTTCTGACTGCCCTCACACCAGTAGGAGGACAAAAGGGCCATTGCCCCCAGGACCAGAGACACCAGTGTCTGGAAGAAGGTGAGCTTGGGGGACCGCACTCTGGACAGAAACGACATGATGAAGGGAGAGAGAGGGAACCTGGGGTGGGGGGAGGTGTTGGAAAGGGGGGAGGAGAGAGGAAGAAAGAGAGAAGTTGTATTTTTAATAGCTGGTCAAACACTTCCTCTGTCTATACTATATAATGATAAAGGGAGACGGAGCCACTTCCAGACACAGAGACTCTGTCACAGGGCTAAACATGAGTGACAGGAATCAGATTTGGACGTTGACAAAGGCTGCACTGTGAAGCTCGGCTCCAGCCTCTTTTAAACAGTATTAAGAGAGTTGAGAGAGTTGAGAGAGAGTTGAGAGAGGGTTGAGAGAGAGTTGAGAGAGGGTTGAAAGAGAGCATATGGAAAAGGAAAGATAAAGTATTCAGAGGAATTGACAACCCAACTGAAAGAAAACAATCTAATCCCCCAACGTCTTTCCTTTCTTGGACACACACTAAGAAGTTTGTGACTTTGCATGGGTGCACACAATCTAACCTTTGCACTCTGAAAAGTACTCGCAGGTTGCACTCAACCACAATGAAACCAGGCTCAGTATTGTGAGCAGAGGGGATCCAATCTGCACGAGCAGGGGTCTTCAACATTTTCTTTCCCAGGGCCCAGGGCAAACCGCGACCCGCATTTTACGTTAGCAAAAAAAAAAAAATCACGTCTTGTCTTATCATAAGGTGAATGATCATGGCAAGGGAGAAGTAATACACATTTTAAAATTAATAGATTTGGTAAATCGTTTTTCATTATTTTGACCTCTCCATCTTATAATTGGAATGGGAAGTGTAAACTCTAACATAGTCTATTAGCTAGAAAGGTAACTCCAAACACATTTTTGCTAAGAGCAGCTGTTTAGCTGGTTAAACAAAGGTTAGCCCTGTGTTGGCAAACATTTATGTCCAATTCAAGAAAGCTTACCAGCAGCCAGCGGCACCTTCCGCACTGTTAGCCTATTCGCAGGTGCTTTTCAAAGCCTGTCACACACTTCAATAAGTGTAATACCAAAGACAGTAGAAACTGTGTAATTTGCTCAATATTACGAGTTGAGAAATAAAGTTTACATCATTAGAAAGAAGATATTCTCCTCTTTTCTACTGTAGGGATGTAATTCAAAATGTGTTTATTATGTTGTTGCTAGCGATATTCAGAAAAACAATGTTCCACTTTTTATTTATTTATATTTTCACGGACCCTAGGACCCCTGGTTAAATACCCCTGTGCTAGAGGGCAGGTGTGGTTTAAGACGGAGTGATTATATCCCTAATTATATAGCTGAATGACAAAGAATGGGAGAACACAAAATGGAAATGGTAGGAAGACCAGCAGGAGTAGAAAATGGCAGCAATTACAGGAGAAAATAGCTTATCTGTGAATCCTTTAGAACAAATAATGGCTAAAATGTTCAGAAGCATTGACGTCAGACAGCAAGGATAATTTGAAAGAGAAAAAGGACCCACCTTCAACCGTCTTATTTCCTCTTTAGTTCTTCATGGAGTGAGTGTGGATTGTGGTAGTATTTAATGTACTCCTATTCTTCTACCCATCTCCTCTCTTTCTTCTCTTCCTCTCCATCAGATAGCATGTCAGTGATTCAGGGTGTTGACCCTCACAGTAACCTCTGTGGAGTGTGTGGTTGTCACTCTTCATGATACCGCTTGGTCAGTAAGTCAGTATGCTCAACCAAGTCTTAAGCTCCCTCTTCTTTAATCTATTGATACAACTCTAAATCCACAGTGGACAAATCCATTCAATCTGTTCTCATTTTCATCTACTATTTTACCCCTTCTGTCTTCCCACTTTCTCTCTAACTGGCCTCACTACCCCTAACACTACCAGTTTGAATATAGTGCACCAGATATAGTGTACTAGCACCACAGCCTGAACTCCAATCTAGCGACTTTCAAAGTAAAATGTATGACTTCATGTCACTTGAATTTAACATTGATTACACAGTATGGTGTATTTAATATTACAAATAAGAAACTTCTGGACAAATTCTATTCCCACAAAGACACATTTCTGGTAGTTAGTCTCTGAGAGACTTTCCATAGAACTTTACCAGAATGGTAAATCTCCCATCTGTTTTTCCTCAGAACATCCTGAATAAATAGCATCTATTTACAATGTTATTTCTTGATTCAATCTGTAGAGCTGAAGATCCGTGCTGTAGCACAATTGAAATGTAAAGGCCCAGTGCAGTCAAAATGCTGCTTTTCCTGTGTCTTATATCATACTGTACAACAGCTGTAAAAATTTTAAAAATGTGATCTGTGATACATCCTGATAGTTGCTGGTTGAAAATAACACTGAACAAAAATATAAACACAACATGCAACAATTTCAAAGATTTTGCTGAGTTACAGTTCATATAAGGAAATCAGTCAATTGAAATAAATAAATTATGCCCTAATCTATGGCTTTCACATGGCTGGAATATGGATCAGAAAACCAGTCAGTGTCTGGTGTGACCACCATTTGCCTTATGCAACGCGACATCTCCTTCACATAGAGTTGATCAGGCTGTTGATTGTGGCCTGTGGAATGTTGTCCCACTCCTCTTCAATGGCTGTGCGAAGTTGCAGGATATTGGCGGGAACTGGAACTGTCATACGTCAACCTGTGCATCCCAAACATGTTCAATGGGTGACATGTCTGGTGAGTATGCAGGCCATGGAAGAACTGGGACACAGCTCTAGGAATTGTGTAAGATCCTACATGGGCATTATCATGCTGAAACATGAGGTGATGGCAGCGGATGAATGGCACGACAATGGGCCTCAGTATCTCGTCAGGAGTGCATTCAAATTGCCAGATAAAATGCAATTGTGTTCGTTGTCCGAGTTATGGCCTACCATAACCCCACCGCACCATGGGGCACGTTAACGTACATATCCCCACATGACGCATACACGCCATCTGCCCGGTAGAGTTGAAACCGGGATTCATTCGTGAAGAGCACACTCTCTCCAGTGTGCCAGTGGCCATCGAAGGTGAGCATTTGCCCACTGAAGTCAGTTACGATGCAGAACTGCAGTCAAGACCTTGGTGAGGACGACGAGCACGCAGATGAGCTTCCCTGGGACGGTTTCCGACAATTTGGGCAGAAATTACTTGGTTGTGCAAGCCCACAGTTTCATCAGCTGTCTGGGTGGCTGGTCTCAGACGATCCCACAGGTGAAGCAAGATGTGGAGGTCCTGGGCTGGCGTGGTTACACGTGGTCTGTGGTTGTGAGGCCAGTTGGGCGTACTGCCAAATTCTCTAAAATGACTTTTGGAGGCAGCTTATGGTAGAGAAATGAACACTAAATTATATGGCAACAGCTCTGGTGGACATTCCTGCAGTCAGCATACCAATTGCACGCTCCCTCAAAACATCTGTGGCATTGTGTTTGTGTGACAAAACTGCACATTTTAGAGTAGCCTTTTATTGTCCCCAGCACAAGGTGCACCTGTGTAATGATCATGCTGTTTAATCAGCTTCTTGATATGCCACACCTGTCAGGTGGATGGAATATCTTGGCAAAGGAGAAATGCTAACTAACAGGGATGTAAACACATTTGTGCCAAACATTTTAGAGAAATAAGCTTTTTGTGTGTATGGAAATTTTCTGGCCTCTTATTTCAGCTCATGAAACATGGGACCAACACTTTACATGTTGTGTTTATATTTTTGTTCAGTATACAATCTACTAAGGAACTTCTAATCAGCAGGTTTGCATGGGCGAGAGTTTCGGCTTTCCATGGCGACATCACCATGCTGTAAATTGGTTAATAGTCCAATAACAAAGTTACAAACCTCTCTGCCAATAACAACTAGTTTTTAGTTTTCCCTCCCCAATCCTAGCAAAATTCTTGCTTGAGAAATAGTTTTTCTGCTAGAAAGGTACTTTTGCCCATTTTAATGGAACTCTATTACAGTAAAGGTATTTAATTGTTACCAAGAAATGATTTGATATTGATATAAAAACTGCTGCATTGGGCCTTTAAAAAGGTAATTTCGTTTGAACTGACACATGCAGCGTTTACCGTCGAATGCAGTCTCTGTGAACACGGGAACATTGCCTTTAAATTTCAATCACGCTGTAGCGGATCTTCAGCGCATTTGTGACTGAACGCACGCTCTCACTTGGGTCTTATAACTGTTGCTCTGATATGTGGGACCAGATTTAATCCACTCCCGCGAGTGGCGCAGTGGTCCTAAGGCACTGCATTGCAGTGCTAGCGTGCCACTAGAGATCCTGGTTCGAGTCCAGGCTCTGTTGCAGCTGGTCACGACCGGGAGACCCATCGGCGGCGCACAATTGGTCCAAGGTAGGGTTTGGGCCGGCAGGGATGTGGGTTCGTTTCCCACGGGGGGCCAGTATGAAAAAAATATATATAAACATGCATTCACTAACTGTAAGTCACTCTGGATAAGAGTGTCTGCTAAATGACTAAAATGTAAATATATGCAGTGAACCTGAGCCTCACTGTCAGCAGTAGACAATTTAAGACACAGCAGGAGCGAGAAGGGTGTGTGTGTTTGAGAGAGACTGAGAAGAAAAGGAGTGCTAGAATGAAAGGAGAGACTATTGGGCTGAAAGAATCCATTTACATACAATAAAAACCTAAATTAAATTGGAAATAAAAAAATGAATGGCTTAAATAGCACAATGTGAAATATTCAAAAGGACAGCATTCTTTGAAGCATTTAGTAAGTGTATTCATAGTTCATATACATATTGACAGGTTTCTAATACAGCATGTTTTCAATATCATACAAGAACAATAATAAAAAATGATAAGACAACACCACGTACAACTCACTTGTTTAGTTTATGGCAACGCTTCTTTTGGATGCATTTAGCATCTCTTCATCCATATCTTAAGTGTCATTGAGAAATGAAGTAAAGGTGAGGACTCCCAGTCCCAGTCATTCCAAAAACCCTCTAGATTCCAAAAGGTTTTGGTAATGCTTGCTAGCTTTTTGTCAGCCAAATGTGACTTTCTTTTCACATAAAACTCCACCCATATACTGAACAAGGTCCACCACAACGTCAACACTTGGTTCACCTGTCACTTGACATCTTCTCCCAATCAACATGGTCAAACGTGGCAGGCATGCATTAGTGAATATTGTGATCTCCTCCTGTCAGGGTTCAATTGTTCTCTCAGCACATTATGAATATTTTGTTTGAAAAATAAGATAATGTCCATTAAATTTTCATGAATACTATCTGTACCGTAAAAACCCCAAGGATGAAAAATAAGAACACTTTTCAAAGGACCAAAAATGGACAATCAAATCCACATTTTCACACACATTCACTCTTATACATACACACTTTGAAAGGCAACAAATGTCCATTCTCCAAGGCAATAATGTCATTCTGGCACCTCCCTCTCCAGGAATGATAAAATATCAAATGTTTGATAAATGATATGTTGACAAAATATAAATGGAGATAAATCCATTT
This sequence comes from Coregonus clupeaformis, assembly GCF_020615455.1. Lineage (NCBI taxonomy): Eukaryota > Metazoa > Chordata > Actinopteri > Salmoniformes > Salmonidae > Coregonus > Coregonus clupeaformis. Next base: position 10,148,617 of record NC_059198.1, read on the forward strand.
CAGTAAATACTGATGCAGATACAAAATAATAATGATAACTAAAATAATGATTATGAAGGTTATGATAAAATACTACATACATTGCCGCTCCTTTCCTTCCAACTATAATGTCAACTTTTCACCCCAACGCTCTCTTACAGTCCTCTGGAGGGATTGCTCCCAATACTCTGATTCATAACATTTGGACAAAAAACATGATAGATAAAATGACGAGAGCCATGATGGAAAGAAGAGTTTGAGGGTATTTCCAGAAATTCTAAGTTTGCCTAGAGAGGCTGCTTGTTTCTTGTCTTCTTTTAAGAGGAAGTTCCTTTCTGTTCTGTCACTCGCAATGTCTCATTCTGTCCCACCTTGGTCTTCCTTTTTAGTCTTCCTCAGCGTTGCTTTGATCGGTTTTTCTTTTTAAAGTAAGGAGTTTTTATTTTTCTTAAAATGTTTTAAAGTTAATTCCTGTTCAGAAATGTTACAATCCTCTTTTTTCTCTGTCATCATAGTCCATCTGTCAATAGATGCATGTCCCATCCTGTTTAGGGCTGTTTGTTTCACTGACAATCCTCATCGTCCAAGCATACCTAGGAAAGGATACAAAAAGCAAGTGTGTATTGACACCAGGGATTACACAACCCTGTGTGTGGTCGAAACAGTGGGCATTTCCAAATCTATGATGAGCAGAATAAATTTTTTGTAACTTGATGTTACCTTGAAGCGTACGATATAAACAAAAATAATAATCAGCCCTGGGCTAATAAATATTTGGCTTTATCTTTGACAGACAATTTTTTGGGTTTAACAATTTGCTAATTTGAGGATAATTTGGGGGGATATGAACACAAAAAAAAATAGAACAGGGTGCTCAGTCGTATACCAATCAAATATTAGTATTTTCAAATCCTTAAGAGCGTTGTAACATTAATTTCGGTGCCCTCTCGCACAGTCGCACCACTGCCTTTTAAACGTACCGATCCTATACTCCTGCGTCTCTTCCTCCTCAGTGTCTCTCTCAGCCTCTCTCAGACTGCTCAAGGTACACAGACTTAGCTGGCTGACTGCTCTGGGGAAACTGCAGAATATAAGAGGGGGGGGCAAAGGAGAGAAGATCATTAAAGTGGTAATAACTATAGTAGCAGAATTTAGTTTCTTAATAACTATAGTGGCACATGAGATAAAGGACTTTAAAATATATTAACACAATGAAGAGTCACAAATATTTGGTTTCCCTAGGAATTATATAATAACCAACCTCTCCCTCTTTACCTTGTGCTTCGGACATCGTAGTGAAAAGTTATCTTCATTCAGAGAGCAGTCTGAGGAGAGGAGAAGGAAAAGTGATACAAATGACGTAACATAACTATCAACTCATAAAATTATAAACACTCAAACTTTCATAATTGGGTACTATTGTTATAGTTACCGTAGGCAGTGGGAGGTAAGGTTTAGGGCACAGCATACGAGTAATGAGATATAACATATTCGGTATTAAGGAAATGTTTTGCTGCTCTTACCTGCATCCATGGCACACGGGTAGTGATATCTCAATGTGCAGCCTTTGCTGTAACAGCCGAGGGTTGAGCCAACCATTTCACAATATGAGCAGACCTGAAGACAGACAGACATAACATAGAGAATAACAGAAGAGAGAGTGCAAAAAGTTAAATCAAGTTTTAAGTTAAATTGATTTTACTTAAAACTGGGGGACTTCTGAGAACCGCTTTAGGCATATTGAGCTGAAAAAAAAAATCTATATATAGTAACCAATATCATTACATTGTATACTGAGAAAAAGATTACTCACTGTGTCTCTGGCACCATCTAGTGCCTCCTGTAGGCCATACAGTCTTCCATTGACCAGGTAAACCCCACTGGCCCAGACCATGCATGCCTCATGCACCCACAGCTCCTCTGGGTCCATAGGCATCTGAGGAAGTTGGGCCAGCTGTGCCAAAGGCCCAAGGGAGTCTAAGGTTGGGGGAGGAGGCTGGAATGGCAATGAGGCTTTGCTGTTGGATGGCACCATTCTTGGGGAATCCTCACTGGATTTCTGTCTCCTTTTAAATCTCGGGTGCGATGTCAGCTTTCTGTGTTGTGGCCTTTGTTGAGCGTCTTCTGTCTGCTGTTGCTGGCATGGTTGGTTTTGCTGACTGTAAGTGGGCTCATTCTGAGGTTCAGGTTGTTTCCTTAGCTCAGTAATTGGTTTTAACTCTGGAGGCATGTCCCAATTAAGAATTGTTGTCTTGTTGGTGGTGGTTTTAGCAAGTTTGTTGGCCAGATAAAGCATCTCCCCTCCACCTGCTGGAGAGGCAGTGCCAACAGCAGTGGCAGGGGAAGTTGTATTTGTCGCTTGGCTGAACATGCAATCACTATAAGTTGAGGACTTGATAGTTGGCACATCTTGCAGTTGAGGGCCCTGGGTTGAAATGGTGTCTAGATTTAGCACATTTCTACTCATTCCAGTAGTTACAAGACTCTGTCGAATCTGGGGTTGATTCTTGGGAAGCCTTGTAGCATATTCAGGAGGGTAGTAAGGTCCATAGAGATCCCCAAGGTTTTTGTAATTGGCCCATTTCTGGCACAGGCAGCAGAGAAGACGGCCAGAATGAACTGATTCAGTAATCACAGGGCCTGGTAGAAGGTACTCAGATGAAGGTAGAGCCTTTCCTGTCTGGAGGGCAGAGTCTACTTCCTCCAGCTCCCTCTTCTCTTTGACCCTCTCAATTTCTCGGTCTCTCCTAGGCAGTTGAGACAAAGAGCTGAGGTCAAAAGAGCTTCAATACCACTACTGGTTGCTTTCCCTCCAACTGCACTACGCTCTCCCTTCATCTTTTCCTCTTCACCATTCACAATTGTGCACACGGCTCCTATCTCAGCTACTTTCCTCTCCACATGTATGTACGGAGCAAAGGCACACTTGCTATTATCAGGAAAAACTCTGCTGTTATCAAAATGTTCTCCTCCTCTTGTAGCCGCTTCCAGGTCATCTTTGGCCGCCGCTGCTGCTACTCCTCTTCTCCTCCTCCTCTGCCTACCTCTTGATCCCACTCCTCACTCTCGTCTTTCACCCTCCTTTGTTTCTGCGGACTGATTTCACCTCCGTCTCTGGCTGAGTGTCCTCACTTTCAGCATCCACTTTAACTGCTTGGGTCAAGACTGGTGGAATCTCAGGAAGAGTCATTTTCTGATCAGTCTGAGGAGTGACTGATGGGGCAGAGGCTGTAGTGCTGGGGCTTGGGGCTACCTGTGGGGTAACAGTTGCAGGAGATTGGGTGGGTGGGCCAGACAGAGCACTTGGGCTCGCATTCTGTGCCTGTGTGGCTTGAGCACGTTTCTGCTTATTCACACTTCCAACAGGCCTTCCCTTCTTCTTGCCTGATGGGAAATAGCCTTTAGGTACAGAATTGTCTGATTGTTTGGAATCTTGTGGTGACCCTGTCATTGCCAAACATGCCCTTGGAGAAGTTTGATGTGGCTGTCTTAGCAAGTGCCCTTGAGCCTGACTGTGGTGTGGTGGGGTGGTTCCATAATAGTCACTGCTACTGTAATCATCAAATCCCATCCCAGTTTCTTCAAGTTTCTGTCTCAGAAGGTTAGCAGCAGATTGTTCACCTCTTCGAGTCTCAAGTTGCTGGTAAGTATTAGTGAAATGTTGAATATCAGACAAGGCAGATGAAGAAGGTGGGGGGGAGCCCTGTACTGGACAAGGTAGTGGTGGAGGTGGGGGTAAGGGGCCTAACAAGGTGAAGTCAGCGGGTATCTCTTTATCTCTATCACCAGTACTAGATGCTGCAGTCCCTAACCCAAAGTCAAAGTCTGGCTGCAAAGATTTTGTAACAGCTCCTGTTGTGCCACGTTTAAGAACTTGTGATGTCTGGTGAGGATCACAGGGGTATGCGGTGGGAGGTAACGGTCCAGTCTCATCAACCCCTCTGTAGGGCATAATGTCACTTAATGAGATACTTTCATCTAGATAAGGTAAGCATTCCTCTTCGTCCTGTGTGTCAGTAAACTGTGACATTTCAGTGTGAGAAAATCCAGCAAAATAATTTGAGTCAACATCGGCATGGCTGCTGTTAGTAGATTTCTTCACATTTGGTGTAATTTTCTGAACAATAGCCTCCAGTTTCAAACCTCTCCCTTTTCTTGGAGGCAGACTCTTTTTACCCTGAACAGGTGAGGAGGATTGTGAATAAGTGCTTTGTCCAGGTGTGGGACAAGGAGTATTAGGGCGAACCAAGTGTAGTTATATCTGAACTGGATGAGTCATCTTCATTTTGGAGGCTGGATTCAGAGTAGGCCAAAGGTGAGTGATATGAACTAGGGGCACTCCTTTGCTGGGATACATCCTGATGCTGCCTCTTGGCAGGGATAGGGGAAATGAAAGATCGAACTCTCCTCCTCAACATTAATGGATTAGTGTCCCCAGAACCACCAGTTTTATTTGGTCGATGGCTCTGTGGCATCACTGAATTGACATTGCCACCAATACTGTGACCAGCTGTTTTCATGGAATTGGGTGTAGGTGTTGGATGGAGTGATTTAAAGATTTCTTCTGTAACCACTTGGGAGACAGCTGATTCAAGAATGTTGGAGACTGGTGGAGCTGTTGGAACCAATTGGGGGGAAGCAGGAGGTGGCTGTTGACTTCTCTGGTAAGGGTCCCCCTCCAACATCCCTACACCTCTCTACCAGAGTGTGTTAACTCCCACATTTTCATGTCATAGTAAGTGTTCTGATGAGGAACTTGCTGGTTAGCGAACGGTTGGCGACTGTGCAAAATGTCAGTTGGAGACTGCATCCTTTGTCTCTGCTCTGAATGACTGAGTTTATGTCTACCTGGAGAAGTACTGGACTGCATCATATCCTTGGTGGGTCTATTAATGGTAGCTGCCCAATCAAGTCTGTCATCCAAGTCATGAGCATGGGGGTGAGTATACATTTGTAATTTGTTTGTGGATTGTGGGTTTTGTAGTTGAGTTTGGGGTGAGTGGTAGGGATTGTGGGAGTGAAAATGAGGGTTACGTGGCATCATATTGCCCTCTCTTGTATCACCAAACCTATAACCAGGAAAGCCACTGGCATGCCCTGTAGATAAATCTACCCCATGTGGGTATGACTGACGTCTTGATGGTGAAGACAGAGGGTTGGTGGTAGAGGGATAGTGAGAGGCTTGCTGCGGATGTCGAGAGGGCATGGTGGTGGTCAAATCAATCTTACCTCTTCTAAAAGGCTCGGAATTCATAACCACAGATGGGTGTAGAGCCTTGTTATGATGCTCAATATCAGTTTCCTTGGTTGTAAGACCACTATGATGGACAGCCTCTGCAGTCTCCGTTGATGCTACCTTCATTCCAACTGCTCTTTTATCTCCCATCTCCTTGCTGTTCCCTATATCATTTGTTGATGGCTGTTGGATCACAGAGGCACCAATTGGACTTTTTTCCCGCTCTCTTTCATGTTCCCTATCCCTTTCTGGTGTACTGCGGCGATTTGGACAAACATCACATATAACAGAGCGGCGCTCTTTAGATGGAGGTAAAAGGGAGGCCGTCGACATTTGAGACTCAATTTGACCTATGGTTCCAACACTGCCCGCTAGCGGCTCTGTTTCCTGCAATAGGAGTTCTTGCACAGCTGATGATGAGCTGGGCAGACCTGAAGGGGGTTTCCTGTGAGGTAACGAGTAGTCGGCTAAATTGATGTGCTTTGGTGGAGGTCCAGACAGAAACTCTGTAGACTGTGGCATATGGGTGGGGTGACGCTGAGGTGTTGCCATTTTATTTTTCTCTGAAGAAGCACTGTGAGATCCCTTAGTACTTACTACTTCAGACCTCAAAGAGGAATGAGGTGATTCTGGTACTAAATTAGATCCAGGCCCCTGGCGCTGATTTAGTTGAAGAGGCTTTCCAGGGCTGGTCATTCGGGAGGGGTGGGAAGTGATCTCTCCAACTCCAGTTTGGGCTCTCATACTTTCAGCCATGCCATACGGATGCCTGGTTTGGTACTCTTGCCGAGTCATATTTTGAGCCTGGAGATGGGCAGTTGGTGCCTGTTCAGATCGCCCATAGCGCCGGTCTAAGTGATAACCCTGTAGAACCTCCTGCAAGAGGCTTGGAATTGGCTGTTGGAGTTGAGAATTATCATCATGTCCTCTTGCTCCTGATCCTTCCCCTCTACTCACTGATCCCTCAACCGTAGTACCCGCGACATCCTTGGTGTGTTCAGGGCCATAATTGGGCTTTGGCTGATGGAAGCCTTGATACCTTGAATTTGATCCCATTACACTCCCTGGACTAGGTCTCCTGCTGTTCTTCAAACCCATGGCAGTACCATGTGGTGACTCTTGGTAACCATATTTCTGAGGACCTGAGGGGGGATGATTTTGAGGGACAGACGTCCCAAAGTTAGATTTCTGGGGAACTTCATGATGAGAGGAATATACACTCAAATCCATTCCTTCCTCCCCATTACACTAGACTCTAAAGAAGCTGTCTGAATGTTTCTCCTCTAAGCAGTTGGCTTGTGTATGTGTAGCTTTTTCTGGATTTTTTACCTCACAACGAGTTGACACAATAACACCCACTCCACCAGCATTTTGCTGTTCCTCAATATTTAGATCTTGATTGGAGTTGTCCAAATCTCGTGTCTTACATCGTTTTCCATCCTTCTCATCACCCTTTTTGTTGCGCAAGGAAGAGCGATCCAATTTATTTTCTTTGTCCTGCCCATCTTGTCTTATGTGTCCCTCTCGGGTCTGCTCTCTACCTCCCTCTCCATGGGTGCTTTTTTCATTTTTTTCAATCACCCCTTCACTTTCATCTTTAATTCCTTCATATTTCATTTCCCTTGTTTTCCTAAGGCCATTTTTTGTATTAACATCAGTGGCACCAGGCTCAGAAACACAGTTTGAGTGGAACTGAGGAGCAGGATAGGGAATGGGGCATGAGGGAGTAGAGGAAACAGGAGGGCGAGAATGTACACTTGGACCAGGCTCAGCAGATTGAGGAGTAGAGGGAGATGACGATGAAGGTGTCCATGTTTCAGCTGTCTTTCTTTCAGAAACATCTGATCGATTCAGAGATTGTTTTGTAGAAGATTCCGTGAACATCATCTTCCCTTGTGAACCCTGATCACTCTTTCCAGTATGGGATTGATTTTGACTTGAACCCATGGACATTTGACTCTGAGATAGAGGAGGATAGTAGCCAGTTGGTTCCGATCCACTGCTTGCTCCACTCATCTGCCGCATTCTAGATTGTTCCCCCTCAGAAAACTGCTCATCTCGTTCCTCTTTGGCCCTTGATGATACTCTTTCAGACACCAGAAAGGAATCTTCATCACCTCCAGCCTCAGAGCTAGCACCTTCACCACCACCTATCCCACTGCTTGAGGCAGCACTGACACTTCGACTCCTTGGTTGAGTAGAGGGCATGGCTTGTAATGCCTGCTGCATTTGACTTTGTCCATCTTTCCCCCTTCTATGTGACATCAATGTGTCAGTGAGAAGCATATGTTGCACTGTGTTGGGTAAATTTGCTACCTGTGATGTCAACGCATTTAGACTGTTCAGGCCAGGGTCTTGCATGAGTTTGTCAAGAGGAGAAGATGAATAGACAGACGAGGATGACCCTTCTTCACGTGATCCTTTTCCTGTACCTGCACCCATTCTGCTTCGGTTTGAGACTGAGTGACCACCTCCAGCACTTGTATTCAGACCAGCAGCTTTGTTACTGCCACTGCTGCCACAACTACTGATGCTGCTGTTAGAGTTGGGTGTGGGACTCAACTGAGGCATAGTCTGCAGTAACCGACTATGGCTGCTACGAGGGTTTGGGGGAGGAGGATGTGATGGAACATGTGATAGGGGACATGAAGGGTTTCCATGACCTTCTGAGACACCCATCAACGGGGAAGGTGAGGAGCTACAACTGGGAGACTGCACTGCAGAGGCAGCTGGAGAGGGGTTAGATATAGGGCTGAAGTTTTGGTTAATCTGGCCCTGTTGGGGTTGAGAGTGCATTGGTGATTTGGCGACTTCTTGACACGCTTGATGAGGCATTCCGGGATTGGCGGATTGGTGATGTTTAGAGTATACAGAACCTGGTGGAGGGGCATGATGCTGCATTTTGAGAGAGTTGTCGTAACCTATTCCTAAATTGTGCTGAGAATTGCGGTGATGGAGGGTGGCTTGTTTGTGGAGTGAATGAGTTTGTGGGGAGTATGAGGGATAACTTGAAGAGTGGTAACTCTGTGCAACATTCTCCAGTGATCCAACACTGTTTGTTTTAGCTGAACTTGAAATTGAGTTTGAATTAGAGTTCATATTAGGAGAGTTGTTGACTTTAGGTTCAAATCCACCACCACTGCTGGCCCCATCATGATATCCCTGTGGTGGGGAGCTGTACATTCCTGATGACCCTGTGGATGCACTACCCTGTGGGGAGTAGTGTGAGAACTGTGGAGGCATTCTGTGTCCAGAGATGGGATAAGTCCTATGCTGCTGTCCATGTTGCAGAGCTTGATGGGCGGGGTAATTCTGCCCATGTTGGCGGTGCTGCATCTGAGGCCCTGATGCTGGCTTCATTGCAGGGTTCTGACCCATTTTGTACTGATGGGAGGGGGAAAATGCTCCAGCACCACTGCTGCCACTGCTACTACCACCACCTGAGCCAGCTGTAGAACCATAGTCCGAAGGATAGGGAGACATTATCCCGGAGGACGATCCGGAGCTAGTTCCAGCTTGTCTGTACTGCTGAGGTATATGGCCATCCATATTTGAGTACCCAAAACCTGCCCCATATGCCATACCTCCTCTTCTATGTCTGTCCTTTCCACCCATTGCAAAATAATAATCCATTGTTTCCTTTCGGTAAGGGTTGCTACTACTGCCACTGTGAATATTACTGTGTGATGATTCCCCAGCTCTGTTTCTTGCATCATAAGCAAGCATATGACCAGCCTGACTAGGGTGGTGGTGCCCTCGATGGAGTAGGTGTCGACTGTGACTTTGTGGGTTTAGGGGTGTTTGCTGTTGCATCCCAGTGTAGTCATCTGTCATCCTTGGGGATATCTGGGGTCTGTTGACTGTGGTGGGTAGCGGAGCCACCTCCACCCCCTACTAGTAAATCCAGGAGGAAGAGCTGGAGGTGCTGGACTGTTGGGGAAATTCTGCATGTTTTGATGGATTTTTATGAATTCTTTGAGGGAATGTTTTTTGTTCTGTAATGGCAGTTACTGTGTCAGTTGACTTCGTAGGCTTGCAGTTAAATGATGGTGGAGAGTCCAACAAAGTCCAGCAGAGTTGAAGCAAGTGACTTTATCACAAATGTTTTATCACACTTGTAGCAGCAATTGAAGATGAAGCAAATACTGAGGCTTGAGCAGAAAATGAGCAGTAATTTTCTATTAGATGCAACTCCAAAGAACTTCTGAAATCTGCTGATGATGTAGAGTAACTCCTTTATAGTTGTAATAGTTGGAGAACTGAGTCCAAATTACAACAAAATATCAGTTTTGGTGTAGCAAATGTAGTAGCGATTTCAATGTTAAAAGGATATGATACAGATGTTGCAGTTTGGCACTAAATGTGAAAATATCAAGTGCAGGAGAGACAACAGCACCTGAAATAATAGGCCTTAAAGTCCTTTCCACTGTAATAAGAGCACAGGCAAAAACAGTTAAGTTAAAATTGCAGTGGGATTCAATGGTGTCCCATGTGCAAAAACTTGTCAAGAGTAACTGAGTCACTGCCTTTTAGACTGCTGGACTGTCATTACAGAAATTCTTCAGCTCTGGCAGGAGTAGCCTATGTGAAACAATAACGCTTCCCTCACGTAGGGATGTATTTGGCTAGCACCTGTGTAGAAACATCCTCAGAAATGCTAGCCAATACTTTTATCCAATAAATGTCCAAAAGGAAAAAAAATACACTGACATTCGTGTGTTCTTGTTGAAATGAATACTTTCTGAAATTGTCTCATTTTTTTGTAATTCCTTTAGATTTTTTGACATATGTAGTTGGATTGTAGAAAAGTCTTTGGTCCCCAGTTTCCCCCAACTGTAGTTCTTCTTCACCTTATATTTGTTCAGTGTTTATCTTGCTGCACTTTTATATCTCCCACACTTTTCTGTCTTACCTTATTTTCTTTTTCTTTCAATCATTATTCAAATTGACCATCTCCCATACCAATGTCCATTTAATCAGCTTGTTCTTGTTTTTCTTTTGCAGTTTCTCTCCAGTATTTCCATCCATGTGAGTCCATCTCTCTTCAGTTGTTTATAGGAGCCCTGTGGAAATCTGAAAGAACAGAAGAAGAAACAAAAATAACTGTCTGTGTGCCACAATGACCACATAGCCTATACGCTTTTACATCCAAAAATGCTGTGTGGGTTTTTGTAGACAAAGTAACTACAGTGGGTTTGTTGTTAACCATTGCATAACCCATGACTCTTTCTCACTGTGTTCCTTAACATATGCCACATGGTCTATTTTCCTAAAGTATTGTACTAACTGTAGCTCTTACTGTAGAAATAGTCACATATCATCTGCAATACAATGAATCAGGTGTCAACGTGTCCAACTTTATAACATCATACTGTAATTACACTATAGGCCCACCTGCCCATGTAATTACTATATAAATAAATACACAGGTATTAGGGCACTTGTTGTAAAGTGGTATCAAACTAAAATGTTCAAAATCACAACTACCGTATTTTCCGCACTATAAGGCACACCGGATTATAAGGCGCACCTTCAATGAATGGCCTATTTTAGAACTGTTTTCATATATAGGGCGCACCGGATTATAAGGCGCATAGAATAGAAGATACTGCAGTCAAACGTTTGACTGGGGTTGCGTTATGCATCCACTAGATGGAGCTGTGCTAAAGGGAATGTCAACAAAACAGTCAGATAAAGTCAAACTTTATTAAGCGTTCTGACAACTCCGTTCACTCCCATGGTAACGTTGTTCAAACGTTAATGTGCATATTAACAATATCTCCCAGCCTTGCTCACTCTTCTCCCAAACGTGGAGGGAACTTTTCCCTGATTCAGTAAACACGTAGTAAAAGAAACAGTCTGATACCACTAAATCAAACGTTAGTGCATAACTCAACATTGTTCAGTTACGTATAACACGTAAAGCTCACTTTTTCAGTTCATTCCCCGATCCACGAATCCCTCGAATTCTTCTTCTTCAGTGTCCGAATTGAACAGTTGGGCGACTACGGCATCCAACCTGCCCGGCTCCCTCTCGTCATTATCCGAGTCAGTGTCGCTGCTGTTGCCTGGCAGTTCAGAGATTATTCCTGCCTTCGTGAAAGCTTTGACCACAGTTGAGACGGATATATCAGCCCAGGCATCCACGATCCATTGGCAGATAGTGGCGTAAGTCGCCTGGCGCTGTCTCCCGTCTTGGTGAACGTGGTGTTCGCCTTCTGTCATCCACTGCTCCCAGCGCAGCTCGCAGTCTAACTTTGAACGGCCTGTTGACACCAATATCTAGCGGCTGGAGTTCTTTAGTTAATCCACCCGGAATGACGGCAAGCTCCGAATTAGTTTGCTTCACTTGTTTTTTGACAGCATCGGTGATATGGGCGCGCATTGAGTCGTAGATCAATAGGGACGGAGCTGTGTGGAAAAATCCACCCGGTCTCTTGACGTAAATTTCTCTCAGCCACTCACTCATCTTTTCCTCATCCATCCATCCCTTCGGGCTAGCTTTGATGACGACGCCCACTTGAACGTTTTCTTTTGGCAAGGTCTTCCTCTTGAAAATAACCATGGGTGGAAGTTTCTGGCCATTAGCCTGGCAGGCGAGAACTACAGTGAAGGATGACTTCTCATTCCCTGTGGTGCGTACAGACACCGTACTGGTCCCCGTTTTCTCCACAGTGCGGTTCACGGGAATATCAAAGGTGAGTGGAACCTCGTCCATGTTGGTGATGTGCTCTGGCCGGATCTTCTTTTCAGTGATCTTCTTTTTGCAGTATGCGCGGAAAGTGACCAGCTTTTCTTGGTAATCTTTTGGCAGTTGCTGCGAGACGGTAGTTCGTGTGCGGATGGAGAGATTATGTCTTTTCATAAAACGAAAGCACCAAGAAGGACCGCCTCGAAATTCATCGATGATCATGTCCCGTGCTAGCGCTGTTGCCTTCATTCGAATAGTGAATGTAGAGACGCTTCTACTTGCTGCTCTCTGTTCAACAACCCACTGTTCGAGTTTGTCCTCTAACTGTGGCCATCTCGCTTTGTTCCTCGGAAACTCTGTTTAGTCTTCTTTACTTGGCGCAGGTCATCTTCTTGCTTCCTCCACTTCCGTACCATTGATTCATTCATGTTGAATTCTCTCGCTGCTGCTCTATTCCCATATTCTACTGCGTGACCGACAGCCTTGAGCTTGAACTCTGCGTCGTAAGCGTGTCTCTTGAAAGGTGCCATTTTGGGGTCTTTATACACACAAGTGGTGTGGGACTTGTGAGTAAGCACAGTACCGGTGTTTACTGACTACGGTAGCCGTAATGCTGCAAGCGGTGCGGCTTTGTAGTTTACCAGTCGTACTGAAACATTTCATTATTATTAAATTGTTTTTATTGGTTTTTCATACTGAAACATTTTGACAGAGCGCCTTGAGCGTGTACAACCAGTATGGATCAACCAATTAACCAATTGATCCATATATAAGGCGCTCCGGATTATAAGGCGCACTGTCGTTTTTTGAGAAAATTAAAGGCTTTTAAGTGCGCCTTATAGTGTGGAAAATACGGTATATGATTTTGAAGGGCAACATTTGTCCAAACGGCGACAATATACCGTATTTGTAATGTGTCAACTGCCACTGCTGTGTATGTTCAATTCCTGATAATGCATGTAACTCAAACATCCATGGAATTGCACAAAAACGAAAGGCACTAGAGAGTAAAGGGTAAATCCATATGAATTCAATTACTTTTTGACAGCATCCCTTTTGATTAAACAAAACTTTCCATACATATTTGCCCCTGGAATAAGTGGTCAAAAAGTGACTTTTTGGACCTGAATGCCAAAACATTCAGGAGACAGAGGTGCTCAAAGTTGATCCATTCCGCATACCCCACCACAACAAGAGACATTAGGTTAGGGACGATACCAGTATCGCGATACTTGTTAGTATCAAGCAAAGGGAAAAAAACACAAAGAGGATTTAACTTATTTAGGAAAACAGCCCTAATGTTGGAAACAAACATCATTATGTTGTCATCCAGATTCACATGTATTTATTTTCCAAGCTTTAGCACACAATATGTTACATACAACAGGTTTTTAAAGGACCAAAGAGTTTTGCGATATTGGTTTCGTCCCTGCCCTATGAGACATCCATGTCTTTATCACTGGAAATGATAAACGGTTGAGGTTGATATCACTTAAAAGCAGGGTTGTCTATTTTATAATTTCTTGAGAAAAATAATCTAAATAAATTATTATTTGTTGTTGCTTAGACCCTACTTTACATAATCTGAAGTTTTTGTGTTGTGCCCGCCATCGGTTGAGACACAACATGCTCTTGAATACAGGGTGGGCGTCATTTAAATAATAGAAATTGAATTCAGACCACTGCAATTTAACTGGTACACCATTGAAATTGAAATGAAATTTGTACTTCTAATTACTACCACAAAGATGGCCGCCGGTCCACCCACCGTCAAGTGTCAACTTAAATGGTCATGTCTATTCTATTATCTATATTTCTATGATTTCAATAGGTTTCCTACGGAGGATTGACAGTGTTATTTAAACCATCTGATATTACCATTCAAGTCAACATTCTCTGATGTGTGGACCATTTGAAAGTCGAAATGTCTATTTTGTTCCCATTTTAGTACATTTATCAGCCAAAACATCCACCCTGTATTCAAGAACATGTTGTGTCTCAACCGATGGTGGGCACAACACCAAAACCTCAGATGATAATTAGATAAGAGTTTTTATAAATAATTTGAGATAATTGGCATTTAAGAAAAAAATAAAATTATAAAACAGTTTGACAACCCTGTTTGCAAGCTTTTAAATATAAATCTCAAAGGTTTATTGTTTCCAGTGAATGCAAAATAGGTCAACTTTGACCACCTTTATCTCTTGAATGTTTTGGGATTCAGGTCAAAAAAGTCACTTTCTGAGCACTTCTACAATGGGCAAATATGTACAGTGGGGAAAAAAAGAATTTAGTCAGCCACCAATTGTGCAAGTTCTCCCACTTAAAAATATGAGAGAGGCATGTAATTTTCATCATAGGTACACGTCAACTATGACAGACAAAATGAGAAAAAAAAATCCAGAAAATCACATTGTAGGATTTTTTATGAATTTATTTGCAAATTATGGTGGAAAATAAGTATTTGGTCAATAACAAAAGTTTCTCAATACTTTGTTATATACCCTTTGTTGGCAATGACACAGGTCAAACGTTTTCTGTAAGTCTTCACAAGGTTTTCACACACTGTTGCTGGTATTTTTGGCCCATTCCTCCATGCAGATCTCCTCTAGAGCAGTGATGTTTTGGGGCTGTCGCTGGGCAACACGGACTTTCAACTCCTCCAAAGATATTCTATGGGGTTGAGATCTGGAGACTGGCTAGGCCACTCCAGGACCTTGAAATGCTTCTTACGAAGCCACTCCTTCGTTGCCCGGGCGGTGTGTTTGGGATCATTGTCATGCTGAAAGACCCAGCCACGTTTAATCTTCAATGCCCTTGCTGATGGAAGGAGGTTTTCACTCAAAATCTCACGATACATGGCCCCATTCATTCTTTCCTTTACACGGATCAGTCGTCCTGGTCCCTTTGCAGAAAAACTGCCCCAAAGCATGATGTTTCCACCCCCATGCTTCACAGTAGGTATGGTGTTCTTTGGATGCAACTCAGCATTCTTTGTCCTCCAAACACGACGAGTTGAGTTTTTACCAAAAAAGTTATATTTTGGTTTCATCTGACATTCTCCCAATCCTCTTCTGGATCATCCAAATGCACTCTAGCAAACTCCAGACGGGCCTGGACATGTACTGGCTTAAAGTCGGGGACACGTCTGGCACTGCAGGATTTGAGTCCCTGGCGGCGTAGTGTGTTACTGATGGTAGGCTTTGTTACTTGGTCCCAGCTCTCTGCAGGTCATTCACTAGGTCCCCCCGTGTGGTTCTGGGATTTTTGCTCACCGTTCTTGTGATCATTTTGACCCCACGGGGTGAGATCTTGCGTGGAGCCCCAGATCGAGGGAGATTATCAGTGGTCTTGTATGTCTTCCATTTCCTAATAATTGCTCCCCACAGTTGATTTCTTCAAACCAAGCTGCTTACCTATTGCAGATTCAGTCTTCCCAGCCTGGTGCAGGTCTACAATTTTGTTTCTGGTGTCCTTTGACAGCTCTTTGGTCTTGGCCATAGTGGAGTTTGGAGTGTGACTGTTTGAGGTTGTGGACAGGTGTCTTTTATACTGATAACAAGTTCAAACAGGTGCCATTAATACAGGTAACGAGTGGAGGACAGAGGAGCCTCTTAAATAAGAAGTTACAGGTCTGTGAGAGCCAGAAATCTTGCTTGTTTGTAGGTGACCGAATACTTATTTTCCACCATAATTTGCAAATAAATTCAATGTGATTTTCTGGAAAAAAAATTCTCAATTTGTCTGTCATAGTTGACGTGTACCTATGATGAAAATTACAGGCCTCTCACATCTTTTTAAGTGGGAGAACTTGCACAATTGGTGGCTGACTAAATACTTTTTTTCCCCACTGTATATATATATATATACAGTGAGGGAAAAAAGTATTTGATCCCCTGCTGATTTTGTATGTTTGCCCACTGACAAAGACATGATCAGTCTATAATTTTAATGGTAGGTTTATTTGAACAGTGAGAGACAGAATAACAACAAAAAATTCCAGAAAAACACATATCAAAAATGTTATAAATTGATTAGCATTTTAATGAGGGAAATAAGTATTTCACCCCCTCTCAATCAGAAAGATTTCTGGCTCCCAGGTGTCTTTTATACAGGTAACGAGCTGAGATTAGGAGCACACTCTTAAAGGGAGTGCTCCTAATCTCAGTTTGTTAGCTGTATAAAAGAAACCTGTCCACAGAAGCAATCAATCAATCAGATTCCAAACTCTCCACCATGGCCAAGACCAAAGAGCTCTCCAAGGATGTCAGGGACAAGATTGTAGACCTACACAAGGCTGGAATGGGCTACAAGACCATCGCCAAGCAGCTTGGTGAGAATGTGACAACAGTTGGTGTGATTATTCGCAAATGGAAGAAACACAAAATAACTGTCAATCTCCCTCGGCCTGGGGCTCCATTAAAGATCTCACCTCGTGGAGTTGCAATGTTCATGAGAATGGTGAGGAATCAGCCCATAACTACACGGGAGGATATTGTCAATGATCTCAAGGCAGCTGGGACCATAGTCACCAAGAAAACAATTGGTAACACACTACGCCGTGAAGGACTGAAATCCTGCAGCGCCCGCAATGTCCCCCTGCTCAAGAAAACACATATACATGCCCGTCTGAAGTTTGCCAATGAACATCTGAATGATTCAGCGGAGAACTGGGTGAAAGTGTTGTGGTCAGATGAGACCAAAATGGAGCTCTTTGGTATCAACTCAACTCGCCGTGTTTGGAGGAGGAGGAATGCTGCCTATGACCCCAAGAACACCATCCCTACCGTCAAACATGGAGGTGGAAACATTTTGGAGTGTTTTTCTGCTAAGGGGACAGGACAACTTCACTGCATCAAAGGGACGATGGACGCGGCCATGTACCGTCAAATATTGGGTGAGATCCTCCTTCCCTCAGCCAGGGCATTGAAAATGGGTCGTGGATGGGTATTCCAGCATGACAATGACCCAAAACACACGGCCAAGGCAACATAGGAGTGGCTCAAGAAGAAACACATTAAGGTCCTGGAGTGGCCTAGCCAGTCTCCAGACCTTAATCCCATAGAAAATCTGTGGAGGGAGCTGAAGGTTTGAGTTGCCAAACGTCAGCCTCGAAACCTTAATGACTTGGAGAAGATCTGCAAAGAGGAGTGGGACAAAATCCCTCCTGAGATGTGTGCAAACCTGGTGGCCAACTACAAGAAACGTCTGACCTCTGATTGCCAACAAGGGTTTTGTCACCAAGTACTAAGTCATGTTTTGCAGAGGGGTCAAATACTTATTTCCCTCATTAAAATGCAAATCAATTTATAACATTTTTGACATGCTTTTCTGGATTTTTTGTTGTTATTTTTGTCCATTAAAATAACATCAAATTGATCAGAAATACAGTGTAGACATTGTTAATGTTATAAATGGCTATTGTATCTCAACGTCAACAGTGCAGAGGCGATGCCGGGATGCTGACCTAGGCAGAGTTGCAAAGAAAAAGTCCAGTGTGTGTTCTTTTGCCCATCTTAATCTTTTCTTTTTATTGGCCACTCTGAGATATGGCTTTTTCCTTGCAACTCTGCCTAGAAGGTCAGCATCCCGTAGTCGCCTCTTCACTGTTGACGTTGAGACTGGTGTTTTGCGGGTACTATTTAATGAAGCTGCCAGTTGAGGACCTGTGAGGCGTCTGTTTCTCAAACTAGACACTAATGTTTTGGTCCTCTTGCTCAGTTGTGCACCGGGGCCTCCCACTCCTCTTTCTATTCTGGTTAGAGCCAGTTTGCGCTGTTCTGTGAAGGGAGTAGTACACAGCGTTGTACAAGATCTTCAGTTTCTTGGCAATTTCTCGCATGGAATAGCCTTCATTTCTCAGAACAAGTATAGCCTGACGAGTTTCAGAAGAAAGTTATTTGTTTCTGGCCATTTTGATCCTGTAATCGAACCCACAATTGCTGATGCTCCAGATACTCAACTAGTCTCAAGGCCAGTTTTATTGCTTCTTTAATCAGCACAACAGTTTTCAGCTGTGCTAACATAATTGCAAAATGATTTTCTAATGATCAATTAGCCTTTTAAAATGATAAACTTGGATTAGCAAACACAACATGCCATTGGAACACAGGACTGATGGTTGCTGATATATGGGCCTATGTAGATATTCCATTAAAATCAGCCGTTTCCAGCTACAATTGTCATTTACAACATTAACAATGTCTACACTGTATTTCTGATCAATTTGATGTTATTTTAATGGACAAAAAAAATTGCTTTTCTTTCGAAAAAAAGGACATTTCTAAGTGACCCCAAACTTTTGAATGGTAGTGTACATTATATGTATAAACAGTATCAGTCAAAAGTTGACACACCTACTCATTCCAGGGTTTTTCTTTAATTTTACTATTTTCTACATTGTAGAATAATAGTGAAGACATCAAAACTATGAAATAACACATATGGAATCATATAGTAACCAAAAAAGTGTTAAACAAATCAAAATATATTTTTTCTTTGAGATACTTCAAATAGGCACCCTTTGCATTGATGACTGCTTTGCACACTCTTGGCATACTCTCAACCAGCTTTATGAGGTAGTCACACCTGGAATGCATTTCAATTAACAGGTGTGCCTTCTTAAAAGTTAATTTGTGGAATTTCTTTCCTTCTTAATGCGTTTGAGCCAATCAGTAGTGTTGTGACAAGGTATTTACATTTACATTTACATCATTTAGCAGACGCTCTTATCCAGAGCGACTTACAAATTGGTGCATTCAACTTATGATAGCCAGTCGGTCAGCCACTTTTTTTTCTTCTTTTTTATGGGGGGAGGGGGGGGTAGAATGATTACTTTATACTATTCCAGGTATTCCTTAAAGAGGTAGGGTTTCAAGTGTCTCTGGAAGGTGGTCAGTGACTCCGCTGTCCTGGCGTCGTGGGGGAGCTTGTTCCACCATTGGGGTGCCAGAGCAGCAAATAGCTTAGAAGGGGGGTTTACAGAAGATATCCCTATTTGGTAAAAGACCAAGTCCATATTATGGCAAGAATAGCTCAAATAAGTAAAGAGAAACGACAGTCCATCATTACTTTAAGACATGAAGGTCAGTCAATCCGGAAAATTTCAAGAACTTTGAAAGTTTCTTCAAGTGCAGTCACAAAAACCATAAAGCACTATGATGAAACTGGTTCTCATGAGGACCGCCACAGGAATGGAAGACTCTTACCTCTGCTGCAGAGGATAAGTTCATTAGAGTTACCAGCCTCAGAAATTGCAGTCCAAATAAATGCTTCACAGAGTTCAAGTAACAGACACATCTCAACATCAACTGTTCAGAGGGGACTGTGTGAATCAGGCCTTCCTGGTCGAATTGCTGCAAAGAAACCACTACTAAAGGACACCAATAATAAGAAGAGACCTGCTTCGGCCAAGAAACACGAGCAATGGACATTGGACCGGTGGAAATGTGTCTTTTGAGTCCAAATTTGAGATTTTTGGTTCCAACTGCCATGGCTTTGTGAGACGCAGTGTGGGTGAATGGATTATCTACGCATGTGTATTTCCCACCGTAAAGCATGGAGGGGGTGGTGTTATGGTGTGGGGGTGCTTTGCTGGTGACACTGTCTGTGATTTATTTAGAATTCAAGGCACACTTAACCAGCATGGCTACCACAGCATTCTGCAGCGATACGCCATCCCATCTGGTTTGGGCTTTGTGGGACTATCATTTGTTTTTCAACAGGACAATGACCCAACACACCGCCAGGCTGTGTAAGGGCTATTTTACCAAGAAGGAGTGATGGAGTGCTGCATCAGATGACCCCCGACCTCAACCCAATTGAGATGTTTTGGGATGAGTCGGACCACGGAGTGAAGGAAAAGCAGCCAACAAGTGCTCAGCATATGTGGGAACTCCTTCAAGACTGTTGGAAAAGCATTCCAGGTGAAGCTGGTTGAGAGAATGCCAAGAGTGTGCAAAGCTGTCATCAAGGCAAAGGGTGGCTATTTGAAGAATCTCAAATATAACATATATTTTGATTTGTTTAACACTTTTTTGTTCACTACATGATTCCATATGTGTTATTTCATAGTTTTGATGTCTTCACTATTATTCTACAATGTAGAAAATAGTAAAAATAAAAGAAATATCCCTTGAATGAGTAGGTATGTCCAAACTTTTGACTGGTAGTGTATATTTATATTCCATTCGCTGACATTGCTCCTTCTGATATTTCTTAATTTGTTGTGTTTTTCTGGATTGTGTGTATTTTTATTTTATTTTTTACTGCACTGTTGGATTTCTCTGCACCTGCAATAACATTTTTACAGTTGAGTCATTTAGCAGACGCTCTTATCCAGAGCGATTTATAGGAGCAAATTATGGTTAAGTGCCTTGCTCAAGGGCACATCGACAGATTTTTCACCTAGTCGGCTCGGGGATTAGAACCAGCGACCTTTCGATTACTGGCAGAACGCTCTTAACCACTAAGCTACCTGCCACCCCGTCTGCAAATCTGTTTCCTTGACCAATAATTGGCAGGTTTCAATCTTGATAGTGAAACAAGAGATATCAGTTAGAAATTGTGTCAGTTTCGTTTTCCAAGTCAGTCATTCAGTTTACTACATCCAGTAGCCTAATAGTTTGGGGTTGAATACTTTTGGACCAATGTTACTCTGTTTTACTGACTGTAATTCAAATGTTGATGGTGTTGACGTGATCATAAATACATTATGGTATAAAATGTTGTCATTAATTGAATGCTAGCTACAACATGACAGTTTATGAAGAAACAACAGCCTATTCGTTTAGACACAATTAAAGCTTTTATTGACACCACAGTGCTGTCACACGTCCACAGTAAGGGTCACACCAGGTGTTAAACGTAACCACTGGCCTCACGCACTGTAAACAAGTTGTCTGTAGAGTTATAGGTCAGGACAGAAGTAGGTTGATGAACCATCTCCTCTACTAAACCAATTCCATGGCACATAGCTAGATATGATGAACTAGCTAGCTACAAAAAACAGTGGATGGTGAATAATATTGAATAGGACGCTAAATGTTTAATATCAGCTAGCTAGCAAAGACAGCCATTTGAGCACGCGCTGTATTGTATTTAGTTAGTTAGTTAGTTGCAGACCAAACTATGCGCGAGCAGCTTCTAGATAGTACTTTCATGTTGACGTTCGTTGTAGCTAATATTAGCTAGCTAGCACGTTTAACGTTAGCTTCATGCATCACAATTAGTGGGTGCTGCTTGACTAACTAGGCTGTGCTATAGAAACCCATCTGTGTCATTGCAAATTGTGTTTGAGTTATTTTGCTGCAATTTAGCTACCCTGTTGAAATCGATTTGTGCACGACGAACACAATTAGCTAGCTAACTAGCAATGTCAGCTACCGGGTCTGTCCAATAATCATACTAGGACAGGGAGGCAAGCAGTTTACAAAAAGAGGGTGATTAGGTGCAGATGTTAGAAATACAGCTGTTGTAAGTGGGTAAGCATATATAACGCTGAATAAAGCAGATGCTGCTGCAGACAATCTTCCCCCCAACATGTAATTTTACCTTATTAAACGCAGAGAAAACAAGACAGATACACTTTTTCAATGCATACGTTACCTGGGGAACGCTTAAGGCCCATCGAAGAGTAAAGGGTTGTTTTGTGACAATCCCGCTGCTCTGGCAGGAAACCCCGGTCTTGAGTCGACTGCTCCGCCGCTTTTCCCTCACCCTCTGTAGTCTTGACAACCCCGACCAGCGGCGGCGAGTCGGGGGCCCCTTCACAATCAAATCCCGGGCCTTTCCTCCAATGTTCCTTTTCTTTTGTCCTCACCTCCAGAAATTATGAGAGCACAATTGGGGTGCCTGTAGGTCCCGTAACCAGTGAGGTCCATACACCCCCTCCCCTCTTGTTCCCTCTCCTTTCCCTCTTTCACACACTGTTTAGGTGAAGCCACCTAGATCGAGCTCAAATTAAACGCAGTGCCACCGCCACCGCACTAACTATACAACTAATATCTATAAATCTCAAATGCCTATTTCCATGATACGTATATCGTATAAAAGCATGCATCTATCCGTAGACCTATTCGTTTTCCTGTTACTGTTTTTTTTGCTACTGAAAGACCGCCTTGAAAATGCATACACTCATATTCCTGCACCCCTCCCTCATCTCTTCCCATCACATCCCTCCATCTCCCTCCCTTTCCCAATCTTTTCTACTTAATGATTTTTGTATTTATATACGAATATATATATATATATATATATATATATATATATATATATATATATATTTAAAACATTAAGAGCAAAATATTTGTTTTAAATCACTGCATTTTTCTATCTTTGCTCTGGGATTGAGTCTTTCAATCAGTCTCTTTGTTCTTATTTCATCCAAGTGCATGATTCCTGAATTCACTACAAAGGAACCCATAAAGAGACGTGACAGTGGTTGAATGGTGTTAAGAAAATGGGTTTAATAAAGATACAGACAGTATACTGGTTGATGTGGTTATTTGCCTGGTCTTTAAAATCACTGATGTTTAGGGATAAAGCCTGTCATTCAGTAACTGTAGCTTACCTTAGCTACAGCACACTGAAACCCAACACAAAACATAGAGCCCTTCTCAATTGACTCCTGACTTACGAAATGTCTCATTAAAAAACCCTACTGCAAGGACTACAATGCACTGAAATTAAAGCAGATGTATTACATTGTGATTAGGAAACCATGTTATCATGTACAATAATAGAGGTTTTAAACAATATCGTTTCCCTATTTAATTTGTGTTGTCACTGAGTGCTAATCTCCTCTCAAGCACAGGCAGTGAATGCAGTGCAGACTCACTCACTCTCTCCTGCTCATAATGGCCTGGCCTATGGCCCCCATCCACTCTGCTGCACTTTTAATGTACTGCAGTGTGCACACACTCATTCACCAATCTTTTATTTTCTGTCTCTATTTCTTAACAACACAGTTCAATTATTTCGTTCCCATACAGATACCAGTCTATTTCTATCATGGTTACCATAGCAACTGCATCACAGAACCCTAACTGTGGATAATTTGTCTATGACGGTTACACATGTGCGCATGCACACACTTACCAGTAAATGTAGGCCTATACATACCTACATACACAGTATGAACATGCACACACTCACAAATACAGTAGCAGTAGGCCTGACATGCATACAAGCAGCGTAGTAGTCAAACATGTTCTATGCTTAGTCACATTGAAAGAATTTAGAGGTAAAAAGAGGGGCATCAACAAGGACAGATATCCATACAATATAGATACAAGAAACATAGGCACTGATATAAGTGTAAGATAATGTATCACAGGCAATGTTACTGTTGTGTCCCTGTTCGACTGTGCTGTCTTTGTCCATTCTCTGTAACATTGTTGACTCTAAAACAAATTACTATTAATCCATTGCTGATATACAGTAATACAGTACCAGTCAAAAGTTTTGACACACCTACTCATTCAAGGGTTTTTCTTTATTTTTACTATTTTCCACATTGTAGAATAATAGTGAAGACATCAAAACTACGAAAAGAACACATATAGAATCATGTAGTAACCAAAAAAGTGTTAAAGAATTCAAATAGATTTTAGATTCTTCAAAGTAGCCACCCTTTGCCTTGATGACAGCTTTGCACACTCTTGGCATTCTCTCAACCAGCTTCCCCTGGAATGTTTTCCAACAGTCTTGAAGGAGTTCCCACATATGCTGAGCACTTGTGTGCTGCTTTTCCTTCACTCTGCGGTCCAACTCATCCCAAACCATCTTAATTGGGTTGAGGTGGGTTAATTGTGGAGGCCAGGTCATCTGATGCAGCACTCCATCACTCTCCTTCTTGGTCAAATAGCCATTACACAGCCTGGAGGTGTATTTTGGGTCATTGCCCTGTTGAAAAACAAATGATAGTCCCACTAAGCACAAACCAGATGGGATGGCGTATCGCTGCAGAATGCTGTGGTAGCCATGCTGGTTAAGTGTGCCTTGAATTTAAATATATATATATATATATATATATATATATATACAGTCGTGGTCAAAAGTTTTGAGAATGACACAAGTATTGGTCTTCACAAAGTTTGCTGCTTCAGTGTTTTTAGATATTTTTGTCAGAGGCTTTTATTGACAATTACATTAAGTTTATGCAAAGAGTCAATATTTGCGGTGTTGACCCTTCTTTTCAAGACCTCTGCAATCTGCCCTGGCATGCTGTCAATTAACTTCTGGGCCACATCCTGACTGATGGCAGCCCATTCTTGCATAATCAATGCTTGGAGTTTCTCAGAATTTGTCGGTTTTGTTTGTCCACCCGCCTCTTGAGGATTGACCACAAATTCTCAATGGGATTAAGGTCTGGGGAGTTTCCTGGCCATGGACCCAAAATGTCGATGTTTTGTTCCCGAGCCACTTAGTTATTACTTTTCCTTATGGCAAGGTGCTCCACCATGCTGGAAAAGGCATTGTTCGTCACCAAACTATTTGGATGGTTGGGAGAACTTGCTCTCGGAGGATGTGTTGGTACCATTCTTTATTCATGGCTGTGTTCTTAGGCAAAATTGTGAGTGAGCCCACTCCCTTGGCTGAGAAGCAACCCCACACATGAATGGTCTCAGGATGCTTTACTGTTGGCATGACACAGGACTGATGGTAGCGCTCACCTTGTCTTCTCCGGACAAGCTTTTTCCGGATGCCCCAAACAATCGGAAAGGGGATTCATCAGGAGAAAATGACTTTACCCCGGTCCTCAGCAGTCCAATCCCTGTACCCTTTGCAGAATATCAGTCTGTCCCTGATGTTTTTCCTGGAGAGAAGTGGCTTCCTCGCTGCCCTTCTTGACACCAGGCCATCCTCCAAAAGTCTTCGCCTCACTGTGCATGCAGATACACTCACACCTGCCTGCTGCCATTCCCTGAGCAAGCTCTGCACTGGTGGTGCCCCGATCCCGCAGCTGAATCAACTTTAGGAGACGGTCCTGGCGCTTATTGGACTTTCTTGGACGCCCTGAAGCCTTCTTCACAACAATTGAACCTCTCTCCTTGAAGTTCTTGATGATCCGATAAATGGTTGATTTAGGTGCAATCTTCCTAGCAGCAATATCCTTGCCTGTGAAGCCCTTTTTGTGCAAAGCAATGATGACGGCACATGTTTCCTTGCAGGTAACCATGGTTAACAGAGGAAGAACAATGATTTCAAGCACCACCCTCCTTTTAAAGCTTCCAGTCTGTTATTCTAACTCAATCAGCATGACAGAGTGATCTCCAGCCTTGTCCTCGTCAACACTCTCACCTGTGTTAACGAGAGAATCACTGACATGATGTCAGCTGGTCCTTTTGTGGCAGGGTTAGATTAAGTTCATTTTCATGGCAAAGAGGGACTTTGCAATTAATTGCAATTCATCTGATCACTCTTCATAACATTCTGGAGTATATGCAAATTGCCATCATAAAAACTGAGGCAGCAGACTTTGTGAAAATTCATATTTGTGTCATTCTCAAAACTTTTGACCACGACTGTAGCTACATGGCCAAAGGTATGTGTGGACACCTGCTCGTCGAACATCTCATTCCAAAATCATGGGCATTAATATGGAGTTGGTCCCCTCTTTGCTGCTATAACAGCCTCCACTCTTCTGGGAAGGCTTTCCACTAGATGTTGGAACATTGCTGCAGGGACTTGCTTCCATTCAGCCACAAGAGCATTAGTGAGGTCGGGTACTGTAGTTGGGTGATTAGGCCTGCCTCGAGCAGTCGATCGTTCCAATTCATCCCAAAGGTGTTTGATGGAGTTGATGTCAGGGCTCTGTGCAGGCCAGTCAAGTTCTTCCACACCGATCTCGACAAACCATTTCTGTATGAACCTCGCTTTGTGCACGTGGGCATTGTCATACTGAAACAGGAAAGGGCCTTCCCCAAACTGTTGCCACAAAGTTGGAAGCACAGAATCGTCTGGAATGTCATTGTATGCTGTAGCGTTAAGATTTCCCTTCACTGGAACTAAGGGGCCTAGCCGGAACCATGAAAAACAGCCCCAGATCATTATTCCTCCTCCACCAAACTTTACAGTTGGCTCTATGTATTCGGGCAGGTAGCGTTTTCCTGGCATCCTGGCATCCGCCAAACCCAGATTCAAGCCAGTAAGACAGGTCCGGATCTACAGATAAATTATTGGGATAGTCCACCTTGGAGTGAGAGAACTACAAGCCTCTGTGTGATGTCCTAGTTTGTGCCATCTCCAGTTTCAGATAAAAACAAAAGCCTCTGGGTTATCTTGACAAAACGAACTGACTTGTCGGTCTTAAGACAATGTTGAATTGATAAGTTAACAAAATAAAAAGTTTATAAAAAATACAATAAAAAAACATTAAATCATTAAAATATTTACACATTTAGAGGAGTTCTCTGCCTAGGCCATGGCAAAAATATGAATATTTTGTTGTCAATAAAGTATTCCATTATCTATAAAGAAATATATTATCTTTATAGGGACATTATACCAGGCGAGGTCATAAAATAATTTGAATTGTAATGATTTACCCCTTCAGTCTGAGTGAATTAACCCTCACCTGATATGTCATATACCTTAGTGAGCACAAAGCTGACAATGTTGCTTGGAGAAGGAACTCAATATCCACCTTAAAGGGGCAATCCGCAGTTGAAACAATAACAAAGTTAAGTCCCCACCACTGTTTCGGGTAAAAAGCTGAGGGATGGGGCTGGAGAAATCTAACCACTCTCAAATTCATAGACAGAGCTATGGATGTAAGGACTGACCATCCATGATATTAAAATGATAGTTTTAGCCATGTTTTGAGGCTATACAGTGTTTGTTTACATTTACATTGTTTACAAACATTGGATTAAAACAACCTTATATTTTGGGTTGTGATGGGGCACGACAGTTGAACTAAGGTCATGAGGTATTTATAAGTTATATTCTTCAAGAATCAATGGGTACATATCATTGATTTGTAAGTCCAAAAATGTATGTAGCAACTGCAGATTCCCCCTTTTAACAGAACAGTGATCTAAACATAGTCTTTTAGATTTAGCTAATATTTAGATTATCAAAGTGAGGAGGGGTCAACAATATGCATAATCTCAAGAAAAACGAAGATAGCACTTTAATACATTAAGTTGCTCCTATACCTGTGTAGTAACACTTTATTTGCTCTAGTAACAGCAAAGACTCAAAGCATGCACTGGACCGACCTGTGATGGTTTTGTGGAAAAGGTCTAATATATGAAAAGCAAGTGTTCGGGATGCCAATCAAATCACTGAATGAGCAATTAACAACCCAGTCGGAGCACAGTTCTAAACCCTGCACACATGCAGGGAGGAACACTGGCTAAGTACCTGTACTGGATGCCTTTCTTTTTACTGTAGCCTACAAATTCCAATAGATCTCTTTTAACCATCACATTTCCCAATGTATTCAAATGTATAATTACATCATCAACTATAAAGCACTACTTACTTTTGATCAGAAAAACTGAAAACTCAAATCCCACAAAAGAGTGAAAGGTCCAGGCACTCAGGCAAATGTAAAAGTTACGAAAGCCTTTATATACTGGGCATATAGCATATAGAAAACACCTGTGTTTCAGCATAGAGCCTTCATTAAGGTATAACACAGGATATATTTTTTTTATACCTGTAGGGCTCCGAAACTTTTCACTATTGACTTCTGCTTTTTGTACTTTATCTGTAAGCATATTGTAGTCTGGTCAAAGGTTGTCACTGTCCAGTAGAATTATCTCTCTTTATAGAAATGCTGTAGGCATGTGGGTGCAGTTCACAGCAGTGGAGGCTGCTGAGAGGAGGACGGCTCATAATAATGGAATGGAGGAAATGGAATGGCATCAAACACATGGAAACCATGGAAACCATGTGTTTGATGTTGTTGATACCATTCCACCTATTCTGTTCCAGCCATTACCACGTGCCTGTCCTCCCCAATTAAAGTGCCACCAATCTCCTGTGGTTCACAGTACCACCTCTCAGCTTCCCTAAGACAACCTTTGTTTCTTTACATCTAACCTTGTAGATGTTTATCTTCACAAATGAAGTAGTTTAAAGGAATGCATCAAAAGAGACATGTAAGACACCACCTTACATCTTGTCTGATGACATCCAATTGATATGACAACCAACGACCAGTGCACAGCATGCATGGCAGTGAACATGTGCAATTTCTATGATGACCACATAGAGTCAGAGTTATACCAGAAAAATGTAACATGCTAATCAAAACACATTAGAGCATCACAGCAGCATGCAAAATATGAGTAATTTGCAAAAGTCTTAACACTTTTTAATACTAATCCAACAAGGCCTTTGACGTGTGTGCTTGTATGCCATGCATCTACAGTTCTACATATATCTACAGTTTACATGCCTTTGCTCTTTACTGGTGTAGCATCTATGTCCTACAATATTACAATTGGTGTAATCATAATAGACATTGAATCAATAGAATGGATAGATCTGATACTTTTCTATGGAAAACAAATGTCATAGTCTAGCACAGCATCTTGAGTAGCTTTGGCTGCGTTCGTCCCTCCATCTTTCCTTTCCTCCTGTCCTTGACGAAAGAGAGGAGGCACTTTAGATTAATGGAGGCAGCAAACAATAGCGCGTCCATTGGCAGTCTAAAGATGTATCCTAGACAGTTTAATTTCACTGCAAATATCTGTCATTTAATACAGAGAATCCTTAACATATTAAACACTTTACTCTAAGGAGATGTCCTTTATCAGAGCAGAATAATAGAGATGTTGTAAGATAACTGCATCATGACTAATATAGAGAGTGACTATGTGTATCCAGCAGGGTGCAACCTCTCCTAAAGTCCCACACAACATCCTCATGGCAGGTTCTCTCTCTCGCTGAGGCCGACTGCCACACTCTCCTTATTTCCTAGCAACCGCAGAACCCTGCCTCAATCACTACGGCTACCGGGAGGGAAGGAGGAGGGGGAAGGGGAGGAGGAGGGGCTGGGCCAGGCAGGC
Organism: Coregonus clupeaformis; assembly: GCF_020615455.1. Classification (NCBI taxonomy): domain Eukaryota; kingdom Metazoa; phylum Chordata; class Actinopteri; order Salmoniformes; family Salmonidae; genus Coregonus; species Coregonus clupeaformis. The sequence continues at coordinate 10,177,547 of NC_059198.1, forward strand.
AGGCATCGGCATCCCAGCAAGGCCTGTACCTCCATACTTAGAGGAAGGAATGGTCTTCTCCAGCAGCAGTGAAAGGCTGGGTGCTGGTTAATGTGTTTTGGTGAGGGTTTACACGGGCCAGGGAACAGGGGCTAAGGGGACCAGAGAAGTCTGAAGGACATATTTCAAAATCAGTGATACTACAGAATGAGAAATGAGGAGAGTGATTACCCCAATTAAGCAGGTTTGTCTTATGGGTACCCTTTGGTTACCCTCGCTAGATCCCGCACCCCTCCCCACTCAGCAGCCATTACATTTGATGGTGCCATCATCTCGGTGCTGTCCCTGTGACTGCTTTATTACTTCTCTCTTCCGGGGGTCTGAGGCATCCTTTCTCATGATGTATGGTTTCTACCTTCGATCCCCTGCTGTGACATCACCGTGACCTTACACCCTATCATACATCCCTCCTGTGGTTGTCAGGGAAGTGTCACTAAGCCACAAGGTTGACAGCGTTTGGTTCCATACCATCCTGCTTGTATTACCTTGGTGGGTGCAGAGGCTATTTAGAAAGAGAGGAAGGTGAGACTATATGCAAATGTTCAGTACTTTCAAGTCCTTTCCTTTACTGCAGTATTGTATAAAACTAAACAAAGGATTATGTACCGCCTCATGCTGTTATTTCAACTACAACTAATTAGGGTTTTATGAAAGAATCTCATGATGATGTAATGCAGGTTTCTCTTCATTAAGGTTATGTAATGTTAATCATGTAGATGTGAGATGTCAGTGGTTCTTATTAAGAAAGGACATGCTCTGTAATGATAACACATCTACCAGGGCTAGGAGGTCAATCCATATAAATTATATTCAATTTAATCATCAAGTTAAAGAGATTCTCCTTTTGTATACTTTGTATACTTTTGTATACCAGTAATTCCCAAAAATTACGTACAACGTAACATATGTGCAGATATGTGCACCACGTCATTGATCTCTCACTAGCTCAGATTGCTAAGGGGTTGGCCCACGTGGGAGAAAATGTAGGGGAAAGGGTGCCAGTAAACAGGAAACAGGAAACAATCTGTTTCCAGTAAACAGTCGCTTTGAAACTAGGGATTTCATGGCTAGCTGAGGTCAGACATTAATTCTGCTCATAGATTATGCATGTATGAACTACACATTGACACATCCAGCCCAAAGCAAGAGGTTTAAAAAATACTTACCAGTTGCCAATGTTCCGGAGCATGTATTTAATTGAAACACTCCTGATTTATTTGATTAGTTAAGATACAGTAGTCGTTATAGTGTGCTTCCCAAACCTGACGTAGAGCATGTACCTTTTAACCCCTTATGACACACGATGGCACTCTATCATCTCCACCATCCAAACTTTTAAGCTCAGCAATGGAAACGCTGGCTCTTGTTGCCTCGGCAACCATTTAATTCCCCTCTCCTCCTTAACCCTTTTTCCCCAGCGCTTCCTTTCACCTTCTGTCTTTCACCCTCCCAGTGTTCTATCACTTGTTAATGTCCTTTCACTCCATCTGTTACTCGCTCTCCGCATCCCATCCCGCTCTCTCTCTCTTTCTCACCACAATACTACATCTTCAACCCTATTTACTCATGTTATCATAACCATAAACTGTTATGACAGCCTATACCTAATCTATCATCAAATCTATTACGTCTACATGCATCTACTGCTATCTACTGTATATCCCACCTTGACTCCCAGCCCTCTGCTCTGAGCAGACAACTGTTTTGCAAATATCAACAAATATGTTGTAAAGGATTAACTGTCATAGCAACAGCCATAACTTCTTAGGCGTGAATTTGTTTCATTCTTCCTCTTTATTACCAGTAAAACAGACGTCTGTAACAGTATTTTATACACCCAACTGTTATCTTTGTCTGACTCCCTTTCTCTATGTATGTGTGTCTGCATTTAGTGGTGTGTAGTTGTGTGTGTGTATCGATCCTCTCTCTCCCTGCAGGAATGTTGTGGTTGTCTAGTGTCGATGGAGCTCATGTATGTTGGGCTGCTGTGTATCAGCTGTGTGCTGCTGTCTCTGCAGTTGTGTCTGGATGCCTTTTGGGCCTCTCAGGCTGGGGACAGCTCCTCAATGCCTAGTCCGCAGTCTTCACTATCTTAGGAGTGTACACACTATGTATAGACACTGCATCACCTGTCCTGGAGCATCATCCAGCCAAATTCTCTCCCAGTTCCTATCCAGTGTTAAGTGCTTGTGTGGGTGTATATAGTATACAGTATGTGTGATGTAAGCAACCTCAAAACATCTGCCATTTTGCCCAATGCTCATGTACTAAATTGAGCAAATTCACGTTCTCTTAATTCATATAATACATGTATTTTTATATTTTACTGTATGAGAAAATGGTTTTAACAGTAATATAAAGCATTACTTCTACTTCACTGCCTAAAACCTTCCTCCCTGTACCTCTTTCACTCACACTGTTGCTAGGTAACAGTTAATTGTTAAAAAGTAGGTACTTGTATTGTAGTGCATTCTGGGATTGTGGGGGGTGAGATGTAGCGGAAGCGAGGACAGGCATTGAGAGACAGAGAAAATAGGGCAACACGTATTGGGGGAGGAAGAAAAAAGGCATATTCTATATTAATAAAGAGAGTCTGAGACCGACATGTGTTTACACAGGATAAGCTAACAGTGGAGTTGCTGTCATCTGTCCTCCTGACCTCTCTTCCCATTTCTTTTTCTCTTACCTTTCTCACGCTCCTCTCATTCTCCATATCCAGTGGACTCTCTCATCCATCACTCTCACAGGTCTCCCTCCATTTTATTACCCCCCTCATCCTAATAACTCAAGATGACACACAATAAATGGGGGCTTGGAGAGAGAGAGAGAGAGAGAGAGAGAGAGGGGGGGGAAGGGGGAGGAGCGATAAGGAGCGAGAGAAAGAAAGAAAAAGAGAGAGGGAAAGGAGAGCGAGAGAGGGTGAAAGAGGGCAAGAGAGAGGGGAAGAGAGAGCTTTGCCAGTTAAATGGGGTTAAATTAGAGTCCCTGAAAGGGCCTTCAAACAAGCCCTGAATGGGGATCTTGCTCTGAATGGATCATTGGCATCTGCCCTGGCCTCCCAGCCTGTCTACCTCGTGTTCCCCTCTCCTATATTAACCTCTCTCTCTAAACTCTCCCCCCTCACTCTCCTCCCCTCTACCTTTCTCCCCGTCTACCTCTGTTTCCCAAGGACATCTGCGTGCTTCAAAGTCTCGCTATTCTCTTGCGCCTTTTTTTTCTCATGCCTCGCCTCGCTATCAATCATTTTATAAGTCTTGCTTTCCAACTTGACTGAAAGATTTCTAAGAGGGGGAGAGAGACATGCTAGAGGAAGATGATACATGGGAAGATGGAGTGTCATGGTGGTTGGAGGTCTGATCAAATATGGAGGGGATGTGGTAAACTGACAGATAGAGGGACAGAGATGTGAGAACCATGAGTAAGGTGTACATTCAAGCATGGTTTTGCTTTTGCTTTTGCCAGTATGCTACACTCTTAGAAAAAAACGGTTCAAGAGTTATTCGGTTGTCCCATAAGATAACCTTTTGGTTCAGCTAGAACTCTTTTTGGGTTCTATGTGAATAGGGTTCTACATGGAACTCAAAAAGGTTCACCTGGAACTAAATGAGTTCTACCTGAACCAAAAGGGTTCTTCAAAGGGTTCTCCCTATGGGGACAGTCTGAAGAAACCTTCAGGTTCTAGAACGCACCTTTTTTTCTAAGAGTGTAGGTCTCCCATGTTCATTCCCACAACTATTTCCTAACCATAGTATAATAGAATAATGTCCCGACAGACTGTTGGGGTTTACTCCATTGGTCCTACTGGGTCCGGGCAAAATGACATCTTGAGGTTAAAGCATGGGAGACAATCCTCCTCTTATGTGAATTGGAGCACGGTAACCTAGCTATAGAGATTCTCCTGGGCTCACACCATGGAGGGACTGTTTGACTCTTGCAGAAAGTAAGGGCACCATGTGGTATTTAAATGTATTCAAATGGAGGAGCGCAGGGTACCAGACCCGGTCACAGACTACTGATCTGGGGGAGCGCCAGGAGTGAGTGAGCCCTGGACCTGGACTGTGGTGATGTGTGGGTCTGTAAGGTGCTGTGGAGGGCCAGCATGGGCCTCTGTGGAAACCCAGCCGCCCTGCCACTCAAGGTACCATATGGCCCTGTCTGGGCGCCACTCTCACCCACGGTCTAGCTCCCTCACCCCTCTGAGACCCAGACAGAGAGAGAGAGGGAGAAGAAGAGGAGAGGGAGAGGAGGAGACAGTGAGAGAGATGGAGTGTAAGGGAGACAGGGAGACTGCCCTGTCAAGAGAGTGGGACCAGATTAGACTCAGTGATAATTCTGCCAGTAAAAAGCGATTGAACGTGAGAGACATACACAAGCAGGAAGCAAGGGGGAACTACTGGAACATAAATATATCAGGGAAATGGAAAACTTAAAGATTGAGGGGTTCAGGGAGATGACAAATCTTCAAAATGACAGAGGGAGAGAAAGAAAGAGCGTGGAGATACAGAGCACACAAGGATAGAGAAAGGAAGACTCATCCCACCAAGAGACTTGCATTTTAAATTAATACTCAACCATGTAATTTTTGTTCATCATGTACAAAGAGAAATACAGTCATATTTTAGCACTTATCATTGAAGATATCAGTATTATCCTTATTAGAGGTACCATGATGATTTTTTTGTGTAAATTTCCAATGACTTTATTGTGGTTAATTTAATCACTATTTTTAAAATGAAAGGAATGAGTTTAAATGCTTTCTCCAATATTCATAGTTACACAATCTGTACAATTCTTTTATTTTTATATAATTTCTGTTTGTATAATGGTGTAGTGGTGTAACATTTAAAGAAAGGGCCACAAAAATAAGAAAATAATGGCCTACAATAATATGTATACAAAGGCTGATACTATTCATGGTTACATTTCAATTCAATCAGGATATGCAGTTTAGGTAAAGAAAGATCATAAACTTGCCCTAAAACGCAGGCTGTCTGTACACACCTCAATAGTGAGTAATGAATATTTTTTATAAAATACATTTTGCAATAACTCCTAACCAATGTTACCTACATTACTATAACATTTCTCATGTTATGTATCTTAATCATGAAGACAAAAAGAAAATCTAACCGCTGAACATGTTAATGTTTCAACAAATGACGCGCCCACAACCGATCAACCATTCAAGCATACTAGTGCATCAAAAGCACAATCAGTGCACCACTTTCATTCGATCTACAATAAAACAGAGCACAACAAACAATAAAGAAATGTTAATCCTCCTAAAAAAAACCATCAATATTCATAAGGTATACATTTCTTTAATTTGTCCAAACATACAAGTGAGAATAGGTCTGTAACCAATCAATGTGTTATCAATGTAATAATTGCAATACTATTACTATCAAAGTTTATATTGTTATACAAATTAAATAGTTCAAAAACTGTAAGTCCTTTTCATCAATAGGTAAAATATTATGATAAAAACACAATAAAACCAGTGTTGTATATTCCAACCATGGCTGTAGATGTAGCGATGTTATCATATTAGATCAACGTGTTCAAGCTGGAGTATCCACCAAACAGTTTTGGCCTGTTCTACAGTCCACAACCATGGCAGAGCATTTCCTTGCTTTGGCTGATGTGTCATTGCATTTTGCTTCATATCCCATTTAAACAAATGTGTATGTGTACTGACATGCTTGTGCACAGAGTGGGGAAATAAACACTGCTTGCTGTTTCTCACTTACTGCACTTGCTGGCCATAGAGTAGTTGTGGTAAAGGGTATGACAGCCTGTTTAAAGCACTATCAATGTATTCTCTTCAGTCCAATCAGTGCTAAAACCAGTTAAGACCAGTGTGCCATTTTCAAGAAGAGTTCCTGACCATCCTTATCACAATGTAGGTCTACATTTAAAGGGATTCTTCCATTCAAGACTAATCAACACACATCAGTAGATTCCAACACAAACACTCCAAGGATCATGCAGTTTATTGCGATGAGTAAAATCAATATGAAGAGTTGCATAACAAATATGCAGACCCAAACAGAGTGCAGTGAAAACACATTTTTCAATTTCAATTTTCAGAAAGAACCCTCTAGACATTAATGCATTTGAATTATACATTTCAAGCTAAAATTATTTCTCCCCAAAAGTTGGAAAATAAACTGATTGAAAGTTATTGAAAGCAATAATGCTTGGACAAAAAATAGCAGATAAATCAAAAATGGCTTAGACAACATATATATCTTCTCACACATGCATACCAAAAAGTTTGACACACAGTGGAGATTTGATCAAGGATAAATAAAACACAAAGTATATAATTTTTTATCTGACAAGAACCCAAATTAACATAACGATATCAACTCATTGCCTTGAATTACTTGATTCACCCTTAATTTCTAACCATCTGCACATGATGTTTAGGTGACATGGATTAGAAACATTTCTATAAGAGGTTGCAAAAATGCATTTCCATTTCAGATGGATTCTTCAATGTGATGAAGCTAACCACTTCATTTTGCCCACATCTGCACCCACATCCTCTGTTATTATGAGAGCAACACTGGGAAATGTCCAATGTGTTGTGCCCAGTGCTACTGACACGTATCACTGAAGATATCAGTATTATCCTTATTAGAGATACACAGAATGAGGAGGAGGATCCAGTCCTGCGTGGTGTATGCTCTATCAACCCCAGTGCAATCGGCATCAGATCCCATTTGAATAAAGGGCAACATAACACAAATTATCTCGTAGTCAATTACTTAATTAATGAGGATTGCTTAAATAAAGGATCACAATATACTGCCTCTATATGCAAAAGCCATCTACTGGTATGTATACATGTAATGCTGTATTACATAAATGTATAGATAATTGTGGGTATCCCGTAAAGCATGAAGAGTAGCCTATCTTAAAAGAGAATCTAACACAATTCAAGGGAAACTTAGCAAAGACTCGTAAACTAAACTTTCCCCCTTATCACCAAACGTCTACACCTAGAGTAAATTATCCTCAATTTCCAACACTTTAGTGAAAATAAGCAAAAGCATATTCTTAAAATAATCATTATATTTATTGGTGAACTATCATAATTAAGTAAACATGAGATTTAAAGAAAATAAAAGGTTAAATCATATCACTTATCATTATTAGTAATATTTGTCTTAACTATATTTTGCATATTTTTGTTTTGTATTTTGTATTTTTATGTTTTTATTACCATTTTGTTTATTTCTTAAATTGTTGTAAAACATATTGAAAGTTACATCCTGACTGTCTGCCTACTGTACAAAGGGAAAATAGTTTTTAAATATATATACAGGGAAAAAAAGATAGCATACTAATGCTGACAATGATTGATAATAACTCAATTTTCTTTCTTTCTCACTCTCTCTCTCTCTTATTTCTTCCGCCTCTTTTCCATTGCTTCTTCAAACTTTCTGATATTGGCCGACCATCCAAAACATGTGCATATAAAAAGTCCAAAGATACCCATCCATTTATGAAGTAATTCATGGGGGGTGTTGAATCAGTTTGACTTAAGGCTAACTTGATGGGTTTCATCTTAATGTTATGGAGAGAGAAGTGTGTACTGAATAAATGAATAGATTATCAGCAGGTCTAGGAAAACAGCTGTTATCACTCAATCATTTCCCCTCCATCTTCCACCTCCATATTACAGAGGTGCAGTTTGATCATATTGGAAGTAGGAATGACTCTGCGCAATCTACTCCCTCAGCACCTTCAATCTCCATTCAGCACTGAAACCCAATTTCCTGCAGCCCTTGAACTCATGACACTTCATACTAATTGAAGACAAACCTTTAAATAGCTGATAGGCTCGTATGCTGTACAATAGCTTGTGTCATCAGTCAGTTTCATATGATAAGGCATGGGGGGGGTGGGGGGGATGCAATAAAGAGGACTAAAGCGTGAAGCATTCTCAAGATATCCTCCATCTAACTGCCTCAATCTGAGGAGGAATGTCCCTTTTAGAGACATCCTCACGACTTACGTTCAGGCTTTAATCAATACCATTACCATCTTCATTGGGCAACAACATCTTTTAAGAGGATTTTAGTTAAATTTAGAAATACAGAGCATATGCCTTTAATACGCATTAAACACTCTGACTGACGTGAAGTCAAACTGCATTCACAATGCTTCTTCAATGTGTCTCATAAGCCTGTATAGACCTTCCTAACTTCAGAGAGTGAACGCAACGGGTTTTACGAGATAAGTGATGTGGTAAAAAGTGAGCCTTGGAGGCTGCTGGCTGTTTTCTTAGAACCTGAATCCAAAAGGGTGATCAAATGCTTGTTAGATGAGGCACAGCAGTCTGACAGTATATGTGGTGTTCTTTAGTATGGATGTGTGACAGGTTTATGAAGCACTTCTGATGGTATTGTAATGTCTGTGTAATAATGTCCACATTAATTAAGTGTTAGTTATCAAACATGTTATTGTCTTGAAACACACCACATTCTCTCAGTCTCACATCTGTAAATAATCACTTGGTTTCAGAGTAGCCTTTTTTCCCTTCAAGACAAGAGGATTTGTACAAATCTTAACACCTTGTTCATTATGTATCATGCCGTTACACCACGCCCTGCTCAGCTCTCTGGGGTACACATCGTTTGGAGTCCTTTAAGGCACGTCCTTCAGTCAGTATCTTCAGCCATCTGCTTTATGACAAGACATGTCTTTCACAGTTGTTGACCAACAAAAGTTCAGAAACAGGGTGTGAAATCTCTTGAAACTTCAAACAAAGAACTCAAGAAGAACCTTTCAGTACTGTGCAAATTATGTCTTCCAGATCCTTCCGTAACAATTTTAAAAACAGCAAATTAATGAATGAGCATGAACTGTATATCATTAAAACAAAAACAAGAGACCTAATGACTTTTCACTCAGTCCTTCAGGCTTGTTAGTTGAATTAGATAACAAGCTTCCTGCCACCGTGGGGCAGACAAAGAAATAACAACAAATATTAAACAGTATTGAAATATCAAAGGAACATAAAACAAACTTAATGTCATAAGCAGTATTATTATACTTAATACTAATATCACTTTTGTTAATCACAATGTTAATAACATTATTGTTGTTTTACCCTGTTATTTCAGTAAGAATATCGTATTTTCATTTATGATTGAATTATCATAGCAAACAAGAGTCAAAGATGGTTGTTTGGGTGTAAGGGAGCAGAATAATTCACTTAGAAAAAAGGTGCTATCTATAACCCTTTGAATAATCATTTTTGGTTGCAGGTAGAACCCTTTTGGTTCTAGGTAGAACCCTTTTGGTTTCCATGTAGAACCCTTTCTACAGAGGGTTCTAAATGGAACCCAAAGGGGTTCTAAATGGAACCCAAAAGGGTTCTACCTGGAACAAAAAAGGGTTCTACCTGGAAGCAAAAAGGGTTATCCTATGGGGACAGCCAAATAACCCTTTTGGAAGCTTTTTTTTCTAAGAGTGTAGAGGCAAAGAGCAGAAGAGTTAGTGCAGGGGTAAACACGGCCATCGTCTTCCACCAAACTCATTTTCGGTGTCAGAGCTATCATAAACATGAGTCATGACAACATCTCCTTTCTCTAATAACGCTTGACCAGATGGACACTTCACTACTCACTCACATTCCCTTTTCATAATCACTCTGTAGGTGTGACTCTGTAAGCCATTTGGCTCAGACTTGCAATATCACATTCAGAGGTGTCACTTTTGTGTTCTTTTTGAGAGTGTGTTGATGGCAACAGCCAAATAAGTACTAGGGTTAACATAACCCTACCCACGTTTCACCTCTTGAATTTATTGTTTTGTAACAAAAATAACAGGGCATGAATGTCCCCATCTTTCCTTCTAACTCACCCTGCTCTTTTCCGTTGAACCTTTTCACCATTCTGTCATTCATCTTCTCTTCCCTGACTGTTCTCCTTCCTTGTTAAAAGTGTTGCGGTTGCAATGTGGACAGTGGAGCCTCATCATCCCTGACTTCCCAGCACTAATGCCATGCCTCCCTCCCTCCCTGCCTCCCCCCCCCCCCAGTCTCCTCTCTCACACGTCTGACTCTATGCTGGAGAGTTTCTCGTACACGTGCCCGTTGCTGCCATTGAACGCGCGCTGTGTTGGCCCCACACCCAGCGTGGAGCCGTGGAGGTTCCCTCCCAGACACAGCTCCATAGGGAACCTGGGGTCCACATTGGACATGACCCCAGCAGTGGCAGTCGCTGGCAAGAAGGACGTCACGCCCACGGAGCCCCGGAAGTCACTTCGGCTGTTTTTGGGGGGCATCTGCTGCTGCTGCTGTTGCTTTTTGATGTAGTATTGTTTGGCGCCGTGCAAGAGACACTGGTCGTCACCGAAGGTTGGGATAAAGGGGTTTTGGTTGACCCTATCCGGGTAGAGAGATTTGGATAAGGAGTAGGTTCCTCCTCCACCGCCCTCCATCATGGCTCTTTCTCTGTCCCTCATGTCCCTCTCCCCCACTGAGCGACGGTGAAGGCCCTCGCCACCTCGGAACAAGCCAAATGGTGACCCTGCTTCTTTGGCCCTCTCACCACCGTAGAACAGGGGGTCTCTGTCTCGCTCCCTCTCCCTCTCTGAGCCTCCATGCCTCTCAAATATGTGGGCGAAGGGGCTAACACCCTCCATGTAGCGCTCCTTCTCTTTTAAACTAACACTTCTGGGAGGATGCAACATCCCGCCCATTCCTGCACCACCCATGCCCCCATCGCCCCCTCCTAGATCCCCCATGATCCCACTGACTCCGACTGCCTCCTCTTTCTGAAGGTCTACAAAGGTGTCGTACGAGTGTTGCCGTCGGAGGGGCTTGCCAAAGCCGGCAGACTTCCTACGCTGGGCTTGAGTTTGAGGCTGGGCGCCTCCACCTAACCCCACAGCCCCCATGCCCCCGCCTTTCCCACCCCCCATCTGTTCCAAGAGGTGGTTGTTGTCCTCGCTGATGTCGTACAGGTTGCCTGTCTTTTTGCAGCCCTCGCAGCGCATGCAGGTGGCAGAGCTGGGACGGCTGTTCCCTCCACCCCCCGAGGATCCACAACTAACCCCTCCACCATACCCGCCTCCCCTCTCCCCCGCCCCGCTGCCATGCATCGACATCTGCTTGCCCCCTCCTCCGCTGGCACGGCAGTTCCGACACTCCCAGTCACCGCCTGCCAACCCCACCCCAGATGTGCCTCCCCCACTCTTAGACTCTGATTTCTTGGGTTTACTTTGTTTCAGGAAGTCATCTACTGACACCAAACTGGTGCAGTTCCCCCCGCCCCCTCCACCCCCCCCTCCAGGACCGTCTGTCAGATCCACATGTTCCCATTGGGGGACACCAACTTTGGGGCGGAACTGGTCCAAATAGAAATCCCTCACACTCTCTTTGTCACGGAACAGGTAGGATGTGCTCCCTGCGTTTCCCCCTCCTCCTCTCTTGCGTTCGGAGGGCAGTAGGGGCGGGGAGGAGGAGCGATGGCCGTGGTAGTGGTGGTAGCCTGTGTGGTAAGGCTTTCTCCGGTAGCCCAGCTCAATCTCATCCAGCTCTCGTCTCGACTTGGCCGAGGCGGGCCTCTTTTTCAGGCTGTCGCGATACTGCTTACGCTTCTTAGCATTGCCCTCCAGATTCCCGTAGGTGACAGTGTGAGTGGAGATGTCTGAAACGTCTGAATGGATGTTTCCGTCATCTTCTCTGCCCCCTCCCCCACAGTACCTGTCGTGCCCGGGGATGTAACCTGAGCTGGAGGCCCCTCCCTTGAAGGATAACTTTCCATACAGGTCTGACAGTCCTGATTTGAAGCCTGGCCCGGAGGGCGGGTTCTGACTGGCAATCAGGTCAAACTTACTCATGTTCCTGTGGGTCAGGGCAGAGCGTGGCTGGGTGGTGAAGATGGGTGCCACTCCTCCCCCTAGACTGTCACAGTCAAACATGCCCCCTTCCAGAGAGCTGTTGCTTCCCAGGCTGTGGGGTCTGTTAAGGGGCGGGCCGCTGAGCCCCAGGGCAGATCCTCCATGGTGGTGCAGGTAGTGGTCCTGGTACAGGTTGCTGTCCTTCAGGTGGAGGTTCCCGAAAGTCCTCTCCACCTCGTTGATGTAGTCGCTGAACATGTTATCCTCCGGCATGTACGGAGGCTTGCAGTCCGAGTGACCTGCCAGGCTGCGGCGGTGCTCGGAGATGTCGTAGACGGACGACTCACGACGGATAAAGTCCAGGGCGCTGTGAGGCGAGCCGTTGACCCCGGACAGGGAGGCCATGTTCTTAGCGGTTCGGAGCAGACGCAGGATGTTGGATTGGGTGTTGTTCATGGTGACCGATGGAGAGTCGAGAGCTGAGCCGCTCTTCTCCTCGATCTGAACCCCGTGGATGCAGCTGTAGATGCCCTGTGAGTGAAGAGGGTCATTAAGCAGCATTAGAGAGGGTAAGGGAGAGTCAGAGGCAGAATAAAGGATAACTAAAAATAGGGCCGCTAAGAGTAGACTGAGGAGAATGAGAGGGAAACAGAGATTGTTAAATAACAAAAGCCATGTACATAGCCTACACAACTGTTGAACATACACTACACATAATAACTAAACAGAAATAAGTAAAGAAGTGTTCACTTCTAGTACCTCTGGATTTGACTCCTTGTTTCTTGTTTCTCCATTAAGTGATATAATGATAAATATAGATTCACATGGACTGAATGTAATACATCTAACATATTTATACTGTATGTGGGTATATGAGACAGGAGAGCATGAGAAAGTAGGAGAGAGGAGAGGATGGGGAGATGATTGATAATGACAGAGATGCTGTAAAGCCCTGTGGGTCTCAGCGGTCAATACCTTCAATCAATGTGATTAGAATTCAGCTGAACAATACCCAGGGGCAGTTAATAAATACCCCCGGCATTGACTGTGGACCGCCAAGCAATAATATAAAACTCCAGAGAGAGGATGAGGCCAGGAAACACTGGCATAATGATGACAGAAAGACAAACCGTGCTATTTGCATCCTGTGATGTATAATACGATATTCAAATACAAATGGATGGAGAGTTGGCTAAACGAGGTGTGACAGATGGATGAGTTGGATCAAATCAATCTGACCCAATGATTTTTTTTGTTATTTTGTCTGGGAAATGACAGCAGAGGTAATAGGACCCTTTGGCCGCCATTAAAGGTCAAAGGTGTACTGGTCAATGGCTACTGCTGGGGTCAGATTCCTTAACAGGGTCATTTTCATGTCATCTGTCCTCTCTCTCAGCCTTGATGCCATAACCACCATGATGCCAACCTTTTGACGTTTGACATCTCCCCCTTTTAACTGTTATTCATTGGTTGTCTCTGTGGTACTGTATCTCTCTTACTCCTACCTTCTGCCTCTTTGTTTCATCAATGTGCCCTCCATTGCTCCGTCTTGATGAGGCCATGAGCCTGCCATACCACTATTCTCCCCAGTGGCGTGTAATCATTGATGCCAAGGGAAGCCAGGCTTCCCCAAATAATGTACCAAGAAAAAAAGATACAATAAATAATTATTTGTCTCTCTGTGTTTTCATAATTTTCCTTCAATTCGCAAGAGGCTGAATGTATCTCACCGGAGACAGCATCCGAGCGAGCGAAACAACGCCCCTCTGTCTCTGTATGTGTAGGCCATCTACAGTATTTGATGCTGTCTGGTCATAAAGAGCATTGAACGCAAGGGAAGCCAGCGAGCATTTTGCCTCCCTTGATAAAAAAAACATATAGAATAATAGCCAATCAGCGTTGAGCTAAACTGAGTGAGCTCAACTGTGAATGGTCCTGGCGCACCAAAACAAAGGAAGAGTGCTCAAGGGAAGCTAGCTAGCTAGCTAAAATTGTCCCTTTCCTAAATTAGCTATGGATGGAGATAGGGATTTGGACTTGTGGTTTTACTTAATTATCCGTACTGGCCAATGATTATAACGGCGATTCTGATCCAATCATAAATTCATACATTGTGCCCCTGAACTGAGAGGATGGAAGTTCAATATGTAGCTAGATGTAGGAGGCTAATGTTAACTAGCTAACGTTGCCCATGAAAGGAAGATAGGCTAGCGAGCAAGCATAAAAGCGTGTACTGTATGACAAGTCATAGACTGTTTCGTCAACATGAAAGAGAGGAGGATGGCATTGGGGTTTCTCTACAAGTAGGGTGAGTCAACATGTTTTTTCTACTTGCACGAACGAACGCATGCACACACACACACACACAAATCAGAACCATTGAGCATTAGCTTACTGATTGACTAAATTGTTTTTGTTATATTTTAGTTGTCACTGTATTAGACTAAGTGTATGTCACGCCCGTGGTTTGGGGCCCTTTAGTTGGTTGGGCGGGGGTTTGGAGTTTTTATTTTTTGTTTTTTTTGTTTGTTTTTGTTTATGTGTGTGGCTCGGTAGGGCCGGATCGTGCCCAGTCAAGGGCTGTTGCTTGTTGTTGGTGGTGGACCACCGCGTTTGTGTGGGTGGATTGTTGGGTAGTTTGGTTGGGTGTTGTCCACTTGGGCTTCGTATATTGTTTTTTGTGTTGTTGGTGTCAAGTAAATAAACATACTCCCTTCCCTATCGATCAGCATAGGTGATTTGATGATGTTGAAATGTTGAAGTTGAAATGGTGCTGTAATAGTGGAGGCAGCTCCTGTTTTCATTGTGACTTGTGGTAACTCTACGTGGTTCTAAATCAATAGTTGCTTAGTAGTCCAAAAATATCTGAAACATGAACTTTCTTCACCATGCTGTAGGTCATGTAACTGTTTGTTACATGCAATATGCTTTGTGGACTTCACCGGACAGAGGTTGCTCTCCGGTTTTGTGATGAAACAATGGTGTGATTGAATTTATTCTGCCACTGTGTCTTCTTATTGTCTCGGCCTTAGGCCTATATATCACGGTGGCAAGGCATATGAACTAACAGGTTATAGAGCAAACAATGCAATTATCACAACACATAGGTTGTAAAATGGCTTTTTTTCTGGCTTCCCCAGTGATTTTACCCACGCACCACTACTGATTCTCCCATATTCTCTGTGACATGCTGTCCTTGTGTTTACTCAACCCTCAACCCTTGGCAATGTTAGATGACATATCATGTGTGCTCCGTTTGAGCTGTTTGCAGAGAAGAATAAACAAAACAACAGAATGCCTTAGCATTGTCTATGGTGCTTTATATTCAACTGAGATACTCCACATGCCCACGTAAAGTAAACATTCACAGACTGTCTCTGGGATTATTTGGGCTGGGATGTCTGAATGGTAATAGCTCTGGCCTGAGGGTTAGAAATGTAAAGTCATGGAGGCACCTAAAATATATAACTGATTACAGTGTACATGTGGTTTCAAATGCAAAGATTCGCTAGCTGCCCTGTCCTTGAGTAGCCTATATGTGGATTTATGCAAATAATACTACAATGTGATCATTTGAAGACACAGCGATTAGGCTTAATACATGTACAGTACTCATCTAAACTCTTAGCTAAAGTCATTAGACGGTTTCTTAAATCAATGTAATGAATTGGTTAGTGAATTAGTTATAGTGTTGCAGGTGTAAGAGGAATACCTTCGCTAACGAAGCCCTGCTTACTGTTTTTCACCAGCGCAGAGGGGGAAACTGTAACCAACAAGGGCTTGGACACGTGACTCCGATCAGGCGTGACATATTTCTCATTCTTACAGTGCTGAGCTTAATGTTAATTGCGGTAATAATAATAACGTTTATTGGATTATGCTGTGAAATTCAAAACCAGAATCAATCCAGTGGCACAGGGAAAGGGGCGTCAATGGAAAATATAAAACTAAATGAGAATAAACCAATGTGAAGCCATACTCCAGGATTGTGAAAAGATAATAAACCATAATTTCCCTCATTGTTGTGTAATTATCCCTTGAAAATCTGGTGTGTGGCGATGAATACTAATAAACAAACACATTGTAGGTTGTTTCCTCTGAATATTTTGGAGCACTGAATCCTTTCTACACTCTTAGAAAAAAAGGTGCTATATAGAACCTAAAAGGGTTCTTTGGCTGTCCCCATAGGAGAACCCTTGAAGAACCCTTTTTGGTTCCAGGTAGAACCTTTTTGAGTTCCATGTAGAACCATTTCCATAGAGGGTTCTACATAGAACCCAAAATAGTTCTACCTGTAACTAAAAAGGGTTTTACCTGGAACCAAAAAGGGTTCTACCTGGAACTAAAAAGGGTTCTCCTATGGGGATAGCCAAAGAACCTTTCTGGAACAGTTCTTTCTAAGAGTGAACTGTATTCAAGGGTCACATCCAGATATTTACAGTCACAACAACTAGGAAATAATATCATGAATACATGTCATAATGGAACCTCACACAAATGCATACAGTCATTTTCCTCACTCTCGTCCTCATACAAATGCTAATGGTATAATCATCAACAATTACTAACCAATCTGTCTTTGGAATGAGAAGCCAATTGTCATGGACACACACCCAAACAACACACAGACAAACACACACTAACATTGACACGATAACACTAGACAAAAAACTATCAACTGAGGCAGAATATTAGAACAAAGACTACTCTTTTCTGTACTCCTGTTTTTCCTCTGCCCTGGTTTTCAAATGAAAAGAGCAATGGTGTGTGTGGCACTGTAGTAAATGAGCCACGTGGTTAGCCCCAAGCTTTTCACCTTGGTGAATTACACTGGAGCCATGTCAAAACAATTGGAACGCAAATCAAATACCTCAGGGTGACTTTGCTCCCAAATAGAACTAGTAATCTACCCTCATTTCTCCGGCCGAGTGAACAATTGATTTTGGCTCAACATTTTGTAAATATTTACCCCGGATGTGAAACGGGCAATAGCATCAAAACAAAAGAAGAAATCTGTCTGTGTTCAAACTAAACTCAGAGTTTGGCATTGGTTGGCCACTGGGGACATAAACTACACACGTATTTCTGCCATCAGTGCCTATAAGCCTTCTACTTGACCAGGTTTCCTTATGGACTACCTTTTCCAAGAATAAAGCACTCTTGTTTACTGGGTATTAGAAGAAAGCCTTAGTGAAGAACAGCCATGTATGAGTGTGTGTAGACAGTTACTATGGGTGTCTGAGGTGGCCTGGCTCACCCTGCTGATGGAGAAGACGAAGCCTGGCTTGCCCGTGCAGTAGCCCATGAAGCAGAAGCGCAGTTGCCAGTAGAAGGCATGCTCGGCGATGAAGGTGATGAGCGACAGAGCCATGGCCGCCCCCAGCATGTAGAAGACGCCGGCCATGTTGTCCACATCCAGCTGGCTGCTCATCACCTCGTTCTTCTCATGGTGGCAGATGCCCGTTAGCCACATGGCCTCTAGCTCCTCCATGTCACCTGGAGAGAGGGACAGGATGGAGGGAGGAGTCAAGGAAGAGTGGGGACAGGATGGAGGGAGGAGTCAAGGAAGAGTGGGGACAGGATGGAGGGAGGAGTCAAGGAAGAGTGGGGACAGGATGGAGGGAGGAGTCAAGGAAGAGTGGGGACAGGAGGAGGGAGTATGAGGGAAAGAGTGGGGACGGAGAGGAGGGGAGGAGGCGGAAGGGTGGAGGGAGAGAAAGGAGGGAGTAGGAGAAGGGTGTGGAGAAGGGAGGACATGATGTAGCAGGAGGATAAATATTGGAAGGGGAGAATGATGCAAAGTGAGCAAAGAAAAGGTACAGGGACGAGGGGTAGGGAAAGACACTTGAGAATATAGGTCTGAAAAAACTGTAGAGGACAAACAATTAAAGGCTAATGCATGCAAGTCTTTGGTGGCATTTTAATGAATACATCTCAGTTTTGTTATTCATGACAGCACACTTCAGATTCAGTAAATAGACCCATGTGTGCGCATGTGTATATGGAAATATGAGTGTGCGTGCATGATGTGTGTGTGTCCACGTGTCCAGCCATGTCCCAGAGTCTCTATCTGTCTCTTTGTGGGTCACCTTGTGTAACATCAGCAGCAGTTAGTTCTGGCGGACTGTCCGTGGCAGGACTGGCGTTACTTAATTAAGCATACATTCAGATGGCTGTGCACGTCAGCAGAGCTCTCGCATGGGACCACTGGCCCCTGAGCATCAACACACACACACACACACACACACACACACACACACACACACACACACAACACACACACACACACACACACAGATGATCGAATTCAGGGCCCACTGCCTGCTGCGCCCGCATGGCTCCTGGTCGACTAAGGCGACTGGTGTGGGAGATGGGGCTCAGTGGCGTCTGTGAGACCAGAGCTCCCTGGGGCCCTACGCATCCTCCTCTGCTCTAAGTGACTGTCTGGGAGCCTCATCGTCAAACCAGCCAGGCCCCCGTCTGCACCCTTCACAGGCCCCTGGTCTCTCAGCGCGTGAGGATCGCTTTCTCAAACTAGGCCACACTGAGAGGAGTGCATGTTGGGGCGTGTCAATGTGACATTGAGGGCCACTTGCTAAGCTTTGGCTGGATGTACACAGGGGACGGCACCAGATGATGACCCATATTCACACATACACACACAAGAAAATATACAAGAAACTGTATACTATACATACAGACACAATAACTTATTGTCACCGATCCCTAAATACAGAAAAACACACTCCATATCCAAAGCTTATATACAGGTCGATAAATACACCTGTACATTCAGTAGACAGACACAGAGAAACAGAGACCTACACACACAGTCTTCGTAGGGCTGACCCACATTCACACACACCCCTTGTTCACAGAGTGTAGAAATACACCAGCAGCTATACTGGCACCTCTAACTAGGACACTATAGTGGGGCCTGGAGGGGCCTTGGTCCAGGATCCTCAAGACAGGCTGGAACACACCCAAATAAACTGGTTCCAGCACAGACAAGCTGCAGAAAGAAAAACTACTTCTATATGGCTTTTAATACAGCTATGACTGGTGCTCATTCAAGGTTGGACACAGCCATATTATGCACAATA
Source organism: Coregonus clupeaformis (assembly GCF_020615455.1). NCBI lineage: Eukaryota > Metazoa > Chordata > Actinopteri > Salmoniformes > Salmonidae > Coregonus > Coregonus clupeaformis. The sequence continues at coordinate 10,196,551 of NC_059198.1, forward strand.
TGACATACATAGACAATACCTGTAGGATTGTGTGTGTTATATTTTAGCCAGTTGGCAAGTATGCCAAAAGTATACAATTCCATGGGGAAACATTACAACAGCACACTCTAAAACAATTTCCCAATTTTCTAATTTTATTGCATTTCTCTCCAGATGAAGGCAAGTAATCCGACCGGAAAAACGTGCCTGTTTTCCATCAAAGCACACCGTTAAAACCCTCAGTAAAATGTCACGACTCCCTAGCTGAAATACATGAAGTCAAACTGTGTGTAATTCTAACTGAACGTCGATCTCACCGTCTCCAAAGAGCTGAAGGATGGCCAGGTCCACGTGTCTCTTCCAGCCAGACTCCTTCTGGATGGCGATGCCATAGCCCGTGGAGGCAAACACCTTCCCACTGCCGATGGTCACCAGCTTACAGCCCTCGTCCCTCCCGGCCATGTAGTTCAGCACTGCTGCGTCGTAGATGAAGGCATCCAGTTTACTAATGAGAGAATTTACAGTAATTACTTCTGGCCTAGCTTTACACTGTAACTACTCATCCCAATGAACCTGTTCAGTAGCCCTAATGTTGTGATAAGGATAATAGACTTCTGCCTGCTTTGCCAAAGGCTACAGTTGTCACGTACTGTATAATGGTAGACACTCTTGTGCTGGGAAATGAATAAAACCGGAGCTTTTAATGAGAAACAAGGAGAATAATTCAACTAAGATATGACAAAATACATAAAAGGAAATAGAATACATTACATAAGTAAAGTAAGTGAAAGACTGCAACAGGGTTGAGGGGGATGACTGAATTGACATGGAATTGACCCAAACCCTGGTCAGCAATAGGAGGACACTATGTTCCCCCATTCACCCAGACTAAGGCCCCGTTCCCCCTCCTCTCCCAGACTCCGTTCCCCTCCGCTCCCAGACTAAGGCCCCGTTCCCCTCCTCTCCCAGTCTAAGGCCCCATTCCCCCTGCTCACCCAGTCTTCAGACCATAGAGGGCCTCGTCCACGTTCTTCTGGTGGAACTTGATCATGTAGCCATGCATCTCCTTGTAGTTGTTCTTGATGTTCCTTTCCGTGCTGCCGTTAGGGACCGTCCCAAACCGGAACGGAGGAGAGAAGTCATTGGGTCTTTGGAACTGAGGGGAGGAGAGAGAGAGAGAGAGAGAGAGAGAGAGAGAGAGAGAGAGAGAGAGAGAGAGAGAGAGAGAGAGAGAGAGAGAGACGTTGAAGATAAGAGGTGTTGAAGAGCGATAGAGGCATAGAAATAATGATGGCGTGAGGAAAGTGGTGGCAGGCAGAGGACAGAGAGAGAGATAGAAATCAAGGGAATCAAGGAAAGATGGACAGTGAATTGGAATGGAGGTGAGATAAGGCGAGGAGAGAGATAGTAAGAAAGAGCGAGTAAAGGACTAATGAAGTTTAATGACAGGCCTTACCTTCTTGTCGCTGAGTCCAGACACCTGGTCCACATACTCCTCCTGGATCATGAAGGCTGCCAGGTTGGCAGTGTAGGAGGCCAGGAAGATGACAGCGAAGAAGGCCCACACGGACACCATGATCTTACTGGTCCAACCCTTGGGGTTCTGCACTGGGACAGAGTTGTTGAAGACCAGACCCCACAGCAGCCAGATGGCCTTGCCGATGGTGAAGGAGGGCCCTCCAGGCTCTGATGGAGAGACAGGTAGTGATCACAATGAGGAATGGTCTCAGGGAGGTGTCTCAGTGTTGTAGACATGTTGTGGTTAGCTGTAGGATCATAAAGCACAATGTGGCTAGGGAAGCAGAAGGAACACGACTGATTGGACAACGGTGCTGTGCCATTCTAATAAACACCTGGGTAAGTGTGTTGTAATGCAGATGAGGCTTTAGTCCACTACTAAGTATGCCTATTGTTGTTGTATATGTGTGTGCTGTGGTTATGTCACTACCACACACGATTGAATCCATCATGATAATACTTTTTGGCACATCAGTTGTATTTACTGTTCTGTAAGTAGCCACCAGGAGTATCACTAGTTGGAATCCAACATTTGATCCAAATCGCACAAACACTGAATTCCCAAGGCTACTGTATGACCAGCTAACAATAGCACTCCTACAACGCTTTATGGAAGAGGGTCTTATTCTCCAGAACATGAAGGATGAGAGAGATTAAAAAAAGATATGGTCTCTAAATATAGCCCCATCATGAATAGGATGGAGAGACATTGATTATTTCTTTTTGGCTGGGAGATCTAATAAAAACTGGCCCATCCCTGTCAGGCCTGACATGTGATTCCTGAAAATATGGAAATGCATGCAAAACACAGGGCCCGCATTAAAATACATGAAGAACCAGGGGAGGCATATTTAAATCAATGGGAAGAGACTTCACGTGCACTCGGCTCTGAGAGGTAAAGGAGGACAGGAGGAGGGGCTGGGGGGGAGGGTGGTCAGGGTTTACTGGCAGCCATGTGGGAGTTGGGGAAGTTCACCGCGCACAGCAGTGTGTGTGTGTGTGTGTGTGTGTGTGTGTGTGTGTGTGTGTGTGTGTGTGTGTGTGTGTGTGTGTGTGTGTGTGTGTGTGTGTGTGTGTGTGTGTGTGTGTGTGTGTGTGAGAGAGAGATGTTTGTGCAGGTGTGGAGCCCTCTCACCTCTGCCGTCGGCCAGACAGCGGTTGTAGCCCACAGGGCTGAGGTACTCAAACACAAACACAGCAATCGCCGACACCAGCAGCAGCATCACGAACATCATCACCCACACATCAGCACTGAAAGGCTCTGAGAGAGAGAAAGGCCAAGGGAGGGAGGGCGAGAGAGAGAAAAATATGCAAATGAGGAGTACACAGCGAAACAAAGTGAGTGAGATAGAGGCGAGGGAGAGGAAGTCAGAGAGAGAGAGTGGGAGTAGGAAAGAAAAGATCGGAGGGGAATGAGACAGACAGAAAGCGAGAGAGTTAGGCACATTATAATTCAGTCTTAGTTCACACTGCACAGTACATTTGGGCGATACTGTAAAGTTGGCAGCGTTGGCAGAGTCTGTTTGTGGGTCACACTCACCTAGGAAGGCAGAGGGTGAGACGGTGCCGTTGCTACGGGACACCATGACGCTGATGCCCGTCTCGATGAAGGGCACCGAGAAGTCAATGACCTCTGACCTCTCCTTGTTGATGGTGAGGGAGCCCACCGCCATGTGGGCCTTCTTTGTCTCCACCTGAGGTAGAGAGGTAGAGAGAGAGACGGTAGGGAGAGAGGGAGAAACATTAAGGAGATAGGGAGAAACAGTAGGGAGAGAGGGAGTGAGAGAGAAAGAGAAAGGTCAATGAGAGACAGTTTCTACACATCAAGAACAGTCAGAGTGGAGACTTGTGATCCACAGTGAGGGAAGGGAAGGAGAGAGAAACAGAACGAGGGAGGGGAGGCAGAACAGACAGAACGAGAGAGGGAGAGAGACCGAACGAGGGTGGGAGAGAGACCGAGGGAGGGAGGGGAGGCAGAACAGACAGAACGAGAGAGGGAGAGAGACGGAACGAGGGTGGGAGAGAGACCGAACGAGGGAGGGGAGGCAGAACAAACAGAATGAGGGAGGGAGAGAGACAGAACGAGGGAGGGAGTGAGAGAGAACGAGGGAGGGGAGGTATAGACAGACAGAACGAGGGAGGGAGGGAGGGAGGGAGGGAGACAGAACGAGGGAGGGAGAGAGGCAGAACGAGGAAGGGAGAGAGAGAATGAGGGAGGGGAGGTAGAGACAGACAGAACGAGGGAGGGAGGGAGACAGACAGAACGAGGGAGGGAGAGAGGCAGAACGAGGGAGGGAGAGAGAGAATGAGGGAGGGGAGGTAGAGACAGACAGAACGAGGGAGGGAGAATTGGGTTACCACAGTGGGTCATGGAAGCTTGAAATAGCCACCCCATTGCCATTGCCTCCTCTTTCCTCTCCTCCCTGCTTTCCATCCCTCCCTACGTGCCCCTCCATCTCTACAGGTATATGTAGCTCTAAATACCTGGGCCCTACAGCGCTGGGGTAAAGTGGGACAGAACTGACTGAGTTAATAAGGTGTGTGTGACAGAGGGAGGGAGAGAGAAGGGGGAGTGAGACTTTTGCCTTTACCTGTGGTCTGGAGGTTTGCATGCCAAGGATTTGTTTGTGTTAGTGTGTGTGCATGTGTATGTGTGTCTCCCCAGGGGGAGCAAGTCTGTCCAGCAGTGTACTCACTTCCTCTCTCTCTCTGTATTCTCCCTCCATCTCCCTCCCACGGCTTGTACTCTCTCCGTTATGAAAGTGACCTATGTGGGTGGTACTGAGAATGAGCGAGCGAGAACTTTTGCGTGTGTGTTCTGTGTTCACGTCTGTGGATGTTTGAAGCCAAACTCATGTAATCAAGAGTATTGCCTCAAATATTTTGGATTATGAGGATTAGGGGCTGCCTTCACTCCATCAATACCGACACCAGCGAGCAACATGAAGTCAGCACAAAATGGAGGGGAGAGACCAACTTTAACCCTGCATTGAGTTCTTGCTCATTGTGTAAGTCAAGAGGCATCTATGTGATCCATACGGTCCTTGTGAGCAGATCAGGGGTCATTAAGAGTGTGAGATACGGCCTGGCGGAGGGCCAGTGTGAGAAGGACGCTGCTGAGCGGCGCTGGGATGGGAAGGATGCTCTACTCCATTAACATTCCTCTTCTAGGTGTTAAAGAGACGGTACATTAGCACCCTTTTAGTCCACATGACACACACCCCTTTAGAACAGGTGACCATTCTGGGCTTGGAGGCCCAGTATCCATATTGAATCTAAGTGGCTTTGAATAAGAGAGTCTGCTAAATGGCTGAAATGTATAACGTCAATGTGGATTTTACTGTAGTAGGAAAATTGATATGTAGTCCTGTCTTGACAGTGGAAGGTTATTCAAACCTGAACATCCACTGCTACGGTAAAGTTACACTATGTATTTTTACCCACAGCCCTTGGGCTGTTACTAAGGCGAGGCGCAACACTAGAATTTTCCTGAAGTTAGAACAAAGTTGTAAACTAAATACATTGCTACTCTCTGCCTCAGTGCAGCTGCTACTGCTGTAAATTAGAACTGACAACAACCTTACCTTGGGACCAATGTCGATTACGGGGCATCTTTATAACACAAACTGGACTTTCATGGTAGACTGCTCTTTACCCTTGAGTGAGGTACTTAACCTGACTGACATTAGCTATTGCCCAACTGAATAAACTGGTGACATGGAAGTGGAAGAGGATCGTTTGTCTGTAAGTCACTCAGAATGAGTTTGCCTTCCAGGTAGCTCCAAGTTAATAACAGAGGGCATGATGCCTGTTGGGATAGCCACTGACACAGATACGGACACAGGCATAAAGACACTGGCAGACAAACAGAAGACAGGTTGATACCTGCAGACTGATAAACAGACAGACTGACACAGGTAGCTAACCCCATGACACCATCGTACACAGACAGACTAGCTGCAGCTCCTGAGGCCCACCTCTCCCACCATGCCATTCCAGGTGCCGTTGATCTTCTTGCCGTGTTTTCCGTTGGTCACCAAGTAGAGGTCATAGGTGAACTTGACGTGCTTGGCGATCTTCTTCAGGATGTCGATGCAGAAACCCTTACAGCAGCGCTTGATATAGATCCCCGAGTCTACGGTTTTATTCCTGAGAAAGAGAGAGCGAGAGAGACGGAAAGAGCGAGGGAGGAGGAGAGCGGCAGAGTAAGGAGAAAAGCATGCAGAGAATTAGGGTAACATAAAATGGAGGAAAGGAAGAGAGAAAACAATGGAATAGAGGAGGGGGAGATATAGTAGAGAAAGTGCAACAGGAATAGACAGATTGAGGGAACGTAAAAAAAGTTGTAAAAGGTGATAGGGACAACAATAGGCCCTATTAACACTGGGCATTCATACAGCTGTAGGCGGCAGGCAAAGATATTTTTTCCATGCTGAACAACATATGTTTAGACAGAGATTAGACAGAGGGGAACATTATCAGCATGCTTAAAGCGTTCTGCTTTCTATAGACTTTAACAGAGCTCTTCCTACCCCGCTAGCCTGGATTTGGATATCATCATGGCCATGTTGCCACGGCAGAGTGAGACAGGGTGGAGAGAGGAACATATTGAGACACAGGACAGGACGTACCCACACAGTTAGAGGCTTAATACAACTCAGAACAGATGTAGCGATACTGGAGGCAGACGGCAGATACTCATAATGTACTGTAAGAATGGGGTTTGAGGGTCTTAAGGCTTTTATTGTGGATACTGTGGGACAATATAAGGGGCATAACTATAATTATTATACATCTTAATATTATAGACTTGGACACTGCTTTGACATCAATACTTTATATTATTGTTAAATACATTGTTGTGGAATTGTGAGAATTTCTGTGGTATTATACGCATTACAGTGGTGTTAAGGATATACATTGTGTTATAGACATTGTATGTGGCATTAGAAAGTGTTGTGGAGAGTTTTCCCCTCACATTGTTTGGAGCTGTCTCCTGCAGGGTACAGTGTTCCTCATACAGGTGCCACTGAGGGGGTCAACGTCCTCCACGATGACGAACGGAGCCTCCTCCAGCGTCACGATGGAAAGGTGGTCGTCCTCCCGGCTCTCTGCCCCTGAGTAGATCTCAAAGCGAGGCCACACGTGGTACTTAATGGACAGGGAGCCATTCTCCCACTTCCCCACCTGAGACAGTAAGCAAACACATTCCATAAGGCTGGCTTCTGTGTTCACAGATTGATGTTTGCATTTGGGGGGACTTTTTGCCAATGCATATTTGGTTGACAATAGCGTTATGAAAATGGGCCCCTTGAAAAATTCATTTAAATTATAACTGGTACTTCTTTGCCAAATTATCCAATATAAATATATAAATGTGTCCTTCTGTCAGTGAGTACACAATAAGGAAGCATTAATGAGCCTTAAACGTGTCATGATAACACACAAACACCAAAACAGTGGGGGACAGAGTGAGTGACTGAGTGAGTCAGTGAAAGACAGACAGAAAGAAAGAAAGAAAGACAGAAAGAAGAATGAGTTCAACAACTGTAGATTGCTCTATCACGTCAGCAGGCGGCTGGGCAGAGAGCACCCAGAGACGAGGACTGGGACACAGAGCGCACTGGGTAGGAGAAAGGTTAACGTGAAGGACGGCAGAGGAACGGGGGAAAGAGAGTGGAATTCAGAACGAGAGGGGAGCGACAGAGAGAGGTAGAGAGGGAGGAGAGGTAATTCGTATGCAAATGTAAGCACTCCTGGACCAGAGTGTCCAACTCAATTCCTGGAGGACCCTCCAATCCCCAGCGCTGAATTAGCACCATCATTTACTCAATTTTCACCATCACTGCCGCTGACAAATCATACCTGAAGACTCTGTCTTTTGCCCTCTACTCCAACAGCAGCTAACGGGCACTTATTTCAGGGAATAGCGTGGGTGTAAATGGATATGGATGATCAACTAATTGGGCCTGTCAAGATGTGAGATGGACAAGGAGTTGGAGCACGTGCGTGCATGCGCACACACACAGACCCATGCGCTCACACACATGCACAAACACACTCCAGAGAGGAAAGTTGGCAGGCTGCAGCAGACTGACTGGGCTGCAGAGCCCCGGTGCCAGACTGCTACCTCCAGACACACACACACACACACAGACACACCATACAAAGCCGAAACCTCACCTTGTCCCACTGCCTCATCTTGTCCAAAAGGATGATGACTAGTTTGGGATGCATCTGGTAGCCGTCCTCACTGAAGGACAGGTTCCGGCCCTCAAACGTTACATTCATCAGGTACCTGGATAGGAACAGAGATTCAGGTTAATAAGGCTTTTATTCCCACACAGAGGGTAGAATGGCGATATCTGTGCAGTGAAAATAGGATCAAATAGAATACAGTAGAATAGAGTAGAGTATAATAGAATACAGTAGAATAGAGTAGAGTATAATAGAATACAGTAGAATAGAGTAGAGTATAATATAATACAGTAGAATAGAGTAGAGTAGAATAGAATACAGTAGAATAGAGTAGAGTATAATATAATACAGTAGAATATAATACAGAAGAATAGAATACAGTAGAATAGAGTAGAGTAGAATAGAGTAGAGTAGAATAGAGTAGAATAGAGTTCAATAGGATAGAATAGACCAGAATAGAGCAGTGAGCATGTCTACTGTACGGCTGCAGTGAGGAGGCAGACAGGACAGCACTGCAACAGTCTCCTGGCTGATCATGACATTGCAACCCCTTTCAATGTGCTTCTGTTTCATGTTAGTGGTATCTCTCTGTTTCCTAGCTGTCGGATATGTATGTGCCAGTGTGTGTGGGAAGAGTGTGTGTGTGTGTATGTGTGTGTGAGAACACAAGTGTTTCTGTCAGGTGAGCTCAAATCATTTCTCTGCCACCCCCCGTTCTACTCTCCTCTGCCTCTCTCTCTTTTTTTCTGGGTTACTGTTTCCATGGCAACACTCTGCCTCAAAACCATGCACACAATGGTACATAGATACATAGATAAATAAATACATGACAAAAATTAGGCATGACTGGAGCTGAGAGTGACGTGTGTGTGTCTGTGTGTGTGTGTGTGTGTGTTTCTGTGTGTGTGTGTCCGTACTGCACATGCTCATGTTTGTGCCACCCACCTGAACTGAACGTTCTCTGCATTGAGCAGCATGTCCAACAACATGCCCGGCAACACTAGCCAGGCAGACCGGCACACTGCATACCAGTAACTACACATACTGAACCACTAGAAAAGCTCACCACTATCAATGTTCTCCCATCCGCTCCCTGAGGACCCGACCACTCACTTCCTCTCCACACAGAGCAGCTCTCCACAGACCTCAGCATGCCAGCATGGAGTCACAGTCACACAGTCACACATCACACGTCAGCCCCTGCCATCCACACACACACACACACACACAGAAAATGGAGCATTTGACTGTGTTCCTGAGTTAATTAAGCAATTAACATCCCATCATGCTTAGGGTCATGTATAAAAATGCTGGAAAGGCCATTATTTTTGGCTACCATGGCTATGCCCACATAGGATGACAATGCCCCAAGTGGTCACTGAACAGTTTGATGAGCATGAAAACGTTTTCCACCACCATCAACAAAACACCAAATGATGGAATTTCTCATGGAAGAATGGTGTTGCATCCTTCCAATAGAGTTCCAAACACTTGTAGAATCTATGCCAAGGTGCATTGAAGCTGTTCTGGTCATGGTGGCCCAACGCCCTATTAAGACACTTTCAGTGTTTCCTTTATTTTGGCAGTTACCTGTATGTTGCGTAATGAGAGGTATACAGTACATCACTGTACCTTGGTATGATGTGTGCAGGAGAGTGGGAGAGTCTGTGGATTTGCTTGATAGAATGGCATGATAGGTAAACAGGTAGATGCAAATTGGTAAACAACATTCTTGTTCTGTGTGCTCCAAAATGTCACGGGTCCAAAACACAGGATTTACAACATCATTTCAATGTTTCTCAAATATCCTTAAACCAAATCGTTCTACTTTTTTGTGTAAAGATAAAATATGAAATATTAAGTGGAGAAATCATATAGGACCGTCTGTTAGTACCATATGTATCAGCAGCAACCTTGGCACAGACGCAAAGCCTATGGAATATGCTGCATAAATTATAAGCCATTTACGAAATGACTCGAGAGTGTGTCCTCTTGAATGTTTAGTGAGCATGGTATAGTTATGCATGACAATGTACATGTGGGGTATTTATGTGGAATGTATATACTGTACCATCCTACACACGTTGACAACGGCGACAGAGAGACTCACACAAGCATATGTAATGTGTTGCCATGGTACCCACAACCACCAAGATTTCCAAGCCAATCTGCTGCGTTGCTATGGGAACCATAATCTCACAGAGAGAGAGAGCGAGTGTGATAGAGAGAGGGAAAAGGAGAGGGGGGAGACAGGTCATATTTCTCTCTTGACTTCACTACTACCCCCTCTTTCTCTCCATCTCTGTAACGATAATGTTCTTTGCTGTGAAATGTATTTAACTTTCCTGCCTATGTCACCTTCTCTCTCTAGGACCAAAAGGCTCCTTAACAGCTTCTACCCCCAAGCTATAAGACTACACATTGACTTGGTACCGGTGCCCCTTGTATATAGCCTCGTTATTGTTCTTTTATTGTGTTACTTATTTTTGTAAATTATTTTTTACTTTAGTTTATTTAGTAAATATTTTCTTAACTCAATTTCTTGAACTGCATTGTTGGTTAAGGGCTTGTAAGTAAGCATTTCACGGTAAGGTCTACACCTGTTTTATTCGCCGCATGTGACAAATAAAATGTGATTTGATTTGATTTGTAAGTGGCCATAGACTTCTTTATCTTTTTTATACGATAAATTAAAAATGACTGAATAAAATGACGATACATTGTAATATAGGATGTTATAGGTCTGATTACCCCCTCGCATCCCATCAGGCTGGTCTCATAGCCCCATAGTGCTATATATCTGTCACATGAGAGGAAGCACTGATTGAGTCTATCTGTCTATCTGTGGGCTTAATGCTAATCAGCTCATTGACTCCCTGAAGACAGAGGTTATCAACAAACAGGTTTAGTTCAAGTAAAACCAAAAGCATGATCTGAGATCAGTTCAGCGTGATTTAATCAAGAGCACAGCTTAGTTGATTATGAAACAATGGGTTAGAGATGGCTGGGGAGCGTATTACAGAGGAAACATATACTGGGGATAGTAGCTGTGCCGTTATCTAAAAGCATTGGGCAGTGGCAAACAAATACGGCATAACATAAGAGGTCTACGCTGAAATGACATCTGACAGCTTCCTGTGAGACAATACAGCAGGCAGAGTTTCCAAAGTGAGCTAGACTCAGTTAGGCTTTGATCGCTTTGTTGCGTAAAAAACATCCCAAAACTGAAATGCTTGCGCGAGAGAAAGCTCAGAGCATCCCCAGGTGCTGCCGTGATACAGCAACAGAAATAGCACTCAGCTGCTCCGCTCCCAACAAGCCCTGAAATGGTGGAGGAAACAGGATTTTTGTAAGCAGCCAAACCTACTTTGGTGTCCCAACAGTATGCCCAACAATCCCCCAAACACATAGAGGCAGAGTGGCAAAACGCAGAGTAGGGTGGAACTGCCCCGGAATACAACACCACGCTCAGTTCCACAGAGCAGCGCAACGGGGCTACTGTTCTCAGACTGAAATGCCACTGGGACCAATTAAAGAGCTGGCAAAGCAAAGCGTGGCAGAATGCTCCGCATCACAACGAGTTCAAAAGGCCCAGCAGAGGAAAGGAGAGGGTCCGGGTGTTGGGGTGCAGTAGGCGGAGGGGGGCTGTTTTGGGAGGGAGATGTGTGTGTACGTGTGTGTTACTCTTTGTGTGTGCAGATGTTGAAAGAGTTGAAAGATTTCAAAGGGTTGATAGGAGATCTGCCCCAGATTTACCTGAGCACTTCGTTGGGGTTCCCAGCAATGGGCCCTTTCTTGTCCGTGGCGCCGTGGCACTCAGACTTCATCAGTGTGTGTGCCCCCCTGTCCAGCATCATGGTGGAGGTTGCCATGGCGATGACAGCCACCCCATCGCGCACGCGGGCCTCCAGGCCGTAGTCCCATTCGTCATACGACACAGAGATTAAACCTGTAGAGAGAGAGAGAGAGATGAGCAGGACTGGGTGGATAGAGAGAGCAAGAGAGAGAGAGAAATGAGGGAAGAGGCAGAAACAGATATAGTGAGGGGGAATTAGAAGAAAGGGAGAGCAGATAGAGAGAAAGGGAGAGCAGATAGAGAGAAAGGGAGAGCAGATAGAGAGAAAGGTAGAGCAGATAGAGAGAGAGAGATCCATAATATACAGTCGACAGAGGAGACAGTGACAGGAGAGAGATAGAGAAAGAGAGCCGAGGAAGAGTGGTTCTGCACGCAATGGACTCAATCAAGGGGCTAAACACACTATGAGGCGTGCGCCACACACCACTGACAGCCACCCCTCTCCTCTCTTCTCAGTCAAACTGCATCCTCACGCCCTCTCTGTCTGCTTCGGCCCGCTTGACAGGGACTGGCCAATCCATTACCAGGCAACTGGACAGAAATAGACAGACAGCATCCAACCTGTAGACCCACAGGGCTCTGGGATGACAGCTCAGTCCTTCCAGGACCATATCTAATGTCACACTCTGTTGACACTTTCTCCAGGCTTTTATATTTACCCTACAAAAATTATAATATAGAACTAGTGTGCGTGTAGTGGAAATGGTTGGTTGGCAGCCAATGGGACATGTCCATCTCAGGAAAATGTCGCAACAAAATAGACAATCTCATCTCCCTTGGCGATGTGGGTAAACAGGAAGATGAGGTCAGTGGCGTTGACTTGGAGGTGTATGAGAACCAGACCCCTTGTCCTTCCATTTGAACTGCAGTAGCCCTCTACTCCCCTCCCCTCCTTCTCATTCTAACTGTTGATTGGGGGACCTGATTACAAAACCAGGCCATTGGTGCCAGACAGCTCATCATTGTCTGTGATGTAAGATTAGGAGGGTCACATGCTAAATGTTAGCAATATCTGTGCGTCATGAGAAGTGTGTTTAAGTTAATTGCGAAAGAGAGAGGGATAGAGGAGGAGGAGGAGGAGGAGGAGAGAGGGGGAGGAGGTGAGATACTGTAGCTCCCCAGAGTGCCACTTAAGGAATGCATCAGTGGAATTACCTGTGAGGATTGGAGGCCATCAAACATGGCCGAAAAGGATTTAGCGTGCCTGTTAGCAAATTAGCATGTTAGCGTGCACCTTGGCTGCACACTGAACCATCGCAAACACCAGGCCTTAACTATGTCGCGTACCACATTATTTTTACTCTCAATTAGTTAGTAAGTTCTCCATTAAAGGTGTAGGCCTACGTGTGCTAGAAACAGTTTGTCTCTGTGAATGGTCTGTCCTCCGACAAATCAACTGTACATTTCGGTGTTCCTCAAGGTTCCGTTTTAGGACCACTATTGTTTTCACTATATATTTTACCTCTTGGGGATGTTATTCGAAAACATAATGTTAACTTTCACTGCTATGCGGATGACACACAGCTGTACATTTCAATGAAACATGGTGAAGCCCCAAAATTGCCCTCGCTAGAAGCCTGTGTTTCAGACATAAGGAAGTGGATGGCTGAAAACTTTTTACTTTTAAACTCGGACAAAACAGAGATGCTTGTTCTAGGTCCCAAGAAACAAAGAGATCTTCTGTTAAATCCGACAATTCATCTTGATGGTTGTAAAGTCGTCTCAAATAAAACTGTGAAGGACCTCGGTGTTACTCTTGACCCTGATCTCTCTTTTGACGAACATATCAAGACTGTTTCAAGGACAGCTTTTTTCCATCTACGTAACATTGCAAAAATCAGAAATTTTCTGTCCAAAAATGATGCAGAAAAATTAATCCATGCATTTGTTACTTCTAGGTTAGACTACTGCAATGCTCTATTTTTCGGCTACCCGGATAAAGCACTAAATAAACTTCAGTTAGTGCTAAATACGGCTGCTAGAATCCTGACTAGAACCAAGAAATTTGATCATATTACTCCAGTGCTAGCTTCCCTACACTGGCTTCCTGTTAAGGCAAGGGCTGATTTCAAGGTTTTACTGTTAACCTATAAAGCGTTACATGGGCTTGCTCCTACCTATCTTTCCGAGTTGGTCCTGCCGCACATACCAATACGTACGCTACGGTCACAAGACGCAGGCCTCCTAATTGTCCCTAGAATTTCTAAGCAAACAGCGGGAGGCAGGGCTTTCTCCTATAGATCTCCATTTTTATGGAACAGTCTGCCTACCCATGTGAGAGACGCAGACTCGGTCTCAACCTTTAAGTCTTTACTGAAGACTTATCTCTTCAGTAGGTCATATGATTGAGTGTAGTCTGGCCCAGGAGTGTGAAGGTGAACGGAAAGGCTCTGGAGCAACGAACAGCCCTTGCTGTCTCTGCCGGGCCGGTTCCCCTCTCCACTGGGGTTCTCTGCCTCTAACCCTGTTGCAGGGGCTGAGTCACTGGCTTGCTGGTGCTCTTTCATGCCGTCCCTGGGAGGGGTGCGTCACTTGAGTGGGTTGAGTTACTGACGTGATCTTCCTGTCTGGGTTGGCGCCCCCCCTTGGTTTGTGCTGTGGTGGAGACCTCTGTGGGCTATACTCGGCCTTGTCTCAGGATTGTAAGTTGGTGGTTGAGGATATCCCTCTAGTGGTGCGGGGGCTGTGCTTTGGCAGAGTGGGTGGGGTTATATCCTTCCTGTTTGGCCCTGTCCGGGGTTTCTTCGGATGGGGCCACAGTGTCTCCGGACCGCTCCTGTCTCAGCCTCCAGTATTTATGCTGCAGTAGTTTATGTGTCGGGGGGCTGGGGTTAGTTGGTTATACCTGGAGTACTTCTCCTGTCTTATCCAGTGTCCTGTGTGAATTTAAGTATGCTCTCTCTAATTCTCTCGTTCTCTCTTTCTCTCTGAGAACCTGAGCCCTAGGACCATACGTCAGGACTACCGGGCATGATGACACCTTGCTGTCCCCAGTCCGCCTGGCCTTGCTGCTATTCCAGTTTCAACTGTTCTGCCTGCGGTTACGAAACCCCTACCTGTCCCAGACCTGCTGTTTTCAACTCTTAATGATCGGCTATGAAAAGCCAACTGAGAGACCTGAGCCCTAGGACCATACGTCGGGACTACCGGCCGTGGTGACTCCTTGCTGTCCCCAGTCCGCCTGGCCTTGCTGCTATTCCAGTTTCAACTGTTCTGCCTGCGGTTATGGAACCCCCTACCTGTCCCAGACCTGCTGTTTTCAACTCTTAATGATCGGCTATGAAAAGCCAACTGAGATTTATTCCTGATTATTATTTGACCATGCTTGTCACTTATGAACATTTTTGAACATCTTGGCATGGTTCTGTTATAATCTTCACCCGGCACAGCCAGAAGAGGACTGGCCACCCCTCATAGCCTGGTTCCTCTCTAGGTTTCTTCCTAGGTTTTCGCCTTTCTAGGGAGTTTTTCCTAGCCACCGTGCTTCTACACCTGCATTACTAGCTGTTTGGGGTTTTAGGCTGGGTTTCTGTACAGCACTTCGAGATATTAGCTGATGTAAGAAGGGCTATATAAAATAAAATTGAAAAAAATTGAAAAATTGAAATATGAACTTCATGAGACAATTCACATTCTGAAGGTTACTGTAAGGCCTATACTGTAAATTCATCAAACAGTAATAAACTGAAGTGTTTATTTTGACAGTTTGACACAAAACACCCTTAATTCATGCAGTATCTACCATCTGTCACTGCCTAATGTGCAGGACAAATCTACTCAAGGGACAGTTAAAACCTGCAGAAAAACATGTACAATACCTCGCCCACTCGACCATCACACATCAAATGATTTACATAGCTGACATGGTAATATATTATTAAGGGCCATATCTGTCAATTTGACATGCGCGTGACTAACTTCCATTTATCGTAAATCATGCAGAAATATCAATGTAAGATTTTGCCAAAAAAATAGCATTGCATGCATGGATTTCAGGTTAGGATTTGATCAGTACCAGCTACCTGATCCCACATCTTCCCAACTATAAATCAACAGCAAAACAACAACCAATCACACACTTTAAATGGAGATAAATCACATAGAAGTTATTCCAAACCAACCTGTAGGGAACTCGGCAGGGATCACTTCAGCGTCCCCAGCCACCAGCGAGGGGACGATCCAGGTGTAGCCGTAGCCCGTGATCCCTACGGAGTGGGCCACTTCGAAGATGGTGTTGGCCTCCTCCTTAGTGCAGTACAGCAGGATGACGGGGCTCTGCAGCTTCTTCAGCTGGTTCTGGATCTTAGAGTCTCCATCGTCCACTGACATGTCGAGCAGCAGAACCTCCTCCAGCTCCCAGCCCACAAAGCTGTTCTCTATGGTGCTCCGTATCTACAGGGTACAGGAAGGGACGGAGAGACCAGGGAGGAAGAGGTAGGTGGTTGAGAGATAGAGTTGGGTATGATCATCTGTAATATTGAGTTATCACAAAAAGTGTGTTCAACGACATGGAGGAAGATGGAGGTGTGTGAGAGGGCTGAAGGGCTATTTGACAAGGCCAATTTGATTGCTCTCGACGTAACAGTATTTAAATACCTACTGACACTTCCTGACTACATGAACATGTTGAGATTAGCCGTCGGCTTAGTAGTTGTCTTCCTATCACTATCCTAGAAGTTAAGACTATAAGTCTACGGTGACGTTAGAATCTGCTCATGGATTGCCTGGTGGCAGTATTCAAATTAAGGGGTGAAAAAGAGAGCGCTACACTGTCGTGAGGGCTTGTGTTGGTGAGTTACCTTGGTGACAAAGTCCAGGTATCCAGGGTAGTATGTGGTGACGATGGAGAAGATGTACCAGTCGTACTCCTCCATGATGTTGAGCATGACCGAGGCCTGCTGCTCGATGGACGGGCCGAACTGGAAGAACATTGAGTTGTCATCCTAGGGGAACAGAAGAGTGGGGGTTAGTAATGCTATGCTACACGTTTACATTGAATATTGAACTGGACCGTAATCAAGGGAGAGGAGTTGTCTAGACAACACTGCAGTTTTTTTCCCAATACTGTATGTGTGTATGTGTGTGTGTGTGTGTGCGTGTGTGCGTGTGTGCGGCCGTGTTTTTCTGTGTGCGTCAGAGTGTAAAATCAGACGTATCTGTCAGCCAGGCAGGGTCTTGAAATCTCTTTGGCTTAGGAATCCGTGCTTCACTCAACATCAAAGCCTAACCTCCACAACCCAGGGGACGCACATGGGTTGATCCGTTACCTTGTTTCCGCATGAATGAGATCAGACTATACCATTGAAATGGCACAGCGGAAAGGGGTGAATAAATATGCTGTGTGTGTTTGTCACTTATATATGATATACAGTACATGTACATAATAACCGTGAATAAACAGTATATTCCACAACAGTATATTCCACATGTCTAAGTCAGTGTTTTGCAAGGCTTTGGATAATACATTTCCACTGTACGATCCTCTCCACTAAGCCACGATTGACCCCTAGCCCTCATCCATTTGTCCCTCTACACACTACCTTCATCCCATCTCATCCCCTTTTGCCACTTTCTTTTTCATGTCCCTCTCTCCTGTGATCTCTCTCTATCTCCTCTCCCGCTCCCTGTCCCATTTATTCCAGTGAAATTACTGCCAGGACACAGTTATAATTGAATTTCCAGCCCCCCTCCTCCACACGGTCCCCTGCAGCTCCCCTCCTCTCTTTCTAAGAGCAGTGTTAATGTACTGGCCCATGCAGTCATTCAGAGAGCTAGAGGTCTGCAGAATTTTCATTAGCAAAAAAAAGAGGAGAAGAGAAAGAGAGAGAGAACGGGAGAGAGAAAAGAGAGAGAGAAAGGGACCCAGAGCCAAATAAAGCCTGCACTTCATTTACAGCAACAGTAATTAAGGTCAGTCCGAATGATCACCTCCCCGAGCACTGGGGTATCGATTAGCACACATTAAAATGCCTGAGGAGGGAGTGTGTCTCTGTCTGTCCCAAGCAGCCACTGCAGTCTACTGTACTGGACTGCAACACAGAGGCTGAATAACAGAAGGAGAGAGGGAACAACACAGAGGCTGAACAACAGAAGGAGAGAGGGAACAACACAGAGGCTGAACAACAGGAGGAGAGAGGGAACAACACAGAGGCTGAACAACAGGAGGAGAGAGGGAACAACAAAGAGGCTGAATAACAGGAGGAGAGAGGGAACAACACAGAGGCTGAATAACAGGAGGAGAGAGGGAACAACAAAGAGGCTGAATAACAGGAGGAGAGAGGGAACAACACAGAGGCTGAATAACAGGAGGAGAGAGGGAACAACACAGAGGCTGAATAACAGGAGGAGAGAGGGAACAACAAAGAGGCTGAATAACAGGAGGAGAGAGGGAACAACAAAGAGGCTGAATAACAGGAGGAGAGAGGGAACAACACAGAGGCTGAATAACAGGAGGAGAGAGGGAACAACACAGAGGCTGAATAACAGCAGGAGAGAGGGAACAACACTGAGAGATAAAGGGAGAGAGAGATGGAGACAGAGAGAGTAAGCTACGTGAGGAATGAAGAGGGTAAAAGAGAGAGGAATCGAGAGAAAATGAAGACGGGAGAGAAATTAGTCAGAGAGAGCAATAGAATAGTGAGAGAAGGTGAGTATGGAGGGGGGGGGTCTATGGAGACAATGAGTGGAACAGGGGGCTGGTGGGCTGTGACCTGGTGCAGACTGCAGAGTGAGTGAGCAGCAGCGGGCCAGGGAGTCAGGGCAGCGCTAGCCACAGCTGCTAACCCACAGCCGATTGGTGCTGTCAGGGACAGACAGGATGCAGATGTGTGCCCTCCTCGCAGCAGCAGCAGCAGCCCTGACAGTAGTGATGAGGGGGAATAACCGATACAGTTACATATCGCAATATTATTTTTGGACAATATTATATTGATACTTTGTATGGGAATCACAATACATATCGTTTCGGCACCTAAGTATGGTGATAATATCGTATCGTGAGGTCCCTGGCTATTCCCTGTCTGTTCCCAGCCCTAGCCTGAGCTAGCTCCTCTCTCTGCCTGGCTGCTCACCCCACAGCTGTCCAATGAGAGAGCTCACACTCACCGAGCAGCCATTTGACTTGGAGGGAGAGAATCAATAACTCAGGTATTTCAATTACACACGCAGGGACACACCAATGCCTACAAAGAAATGGAGCTACTCCCAGCCCTGCCTCTGAATACGTGCATACAGGCACAACTGCACACACACACACACACACACACACACACAGACACACACACACACACACACACACACACACACACAGTATAGGAGGTAAACATACACAGGGATACATTTATGCATCATATGCACAGCGTAAGGAGTATGTTATGTACACTGACTGTACACACACAGATCTGGGACAAAGACACCTACAGTACAGCATATACAGTATAGTGCAGACATACAGTCCACACCACCCCAACTCACACAAGTACTCAATGTACATTGTATTCCGTGTGTGAGTGTGGGTGTGCTTTGCATTACTGCAAGCCTGTAAGAGTACCTGATCTCCATGGCTCAGCAACAATATAGATTATTTGCCGTTTTGAAGAATGTTCAAGTGTATATTCTTTTTTTCATAACCACCATTGCTGTTTTTCTACTTGTGTGAGTGTGCTGTCTGCTCCAAGGTTTTGACAATGCATATTTCTATCCTGCCTATAAAGGGTGCTTTGAACTTGAGCGAGGGGGGTTGCTATTGACTGCTGCTCTCCACTGCCTGATGGGTAGAGATGCAAGAGCGAGGCAGGAGAGCAAGACGGAGAGAGAGAGAGAGAGAGAGAGAGAGAGAGAGAGAGAGAGAGAGAGAGAGAGAGAGAGAGAGAGAGAGAGAGCAGAGCAAGACGGAGAGCGAGAGAGAGGGAGAGAGTGAGAGAGAGTGAGCAGAGCAAGACGGAGAAAGGGAGAGGAGAGAGAACCCGCTAGGTCTTTCTAGAAGACTAGTTTGTTTAAAATCTACAGTGCAGGATACACACACAAAAAACAACTAATAAAATACATAATAGCTAACAGAATCGTCCAATCAAACACGCTGATATGAACACAAATAATGCACTCAGAATATATAATCAAAATTAATTTAAAAAATGTAATGAACACGTTCACTCACTTGTGTCTCATTCTGTCTCTCTCTCTCTGTCTCTCTCCAGCTCTCTCACTCACTCAAGTATTATCTCTACCTCAATTAGACCTGCCTCTCTTCCTCTCTCTTCTCTGCTCTCATGCTTCATCATCATATTTCTTATCATAAAAACCTCCTTATCTTTAATCAAACACATGCACACTTAATTAGTTCTCATATTTGTCAGACCATCACCTAATTAGCGCTGACCTTATTCTAACTACTTTTTGAACCCTAATTAAAAAATCCCAGGTCTTGATTAAAATATTTGGCTAATTTTGCCCCTAACATGATTCTGATTATAATGTAACCACCGTCGCAGCAGCCCTTCCAGGGAAAATGGAAGAGGAATAAACGGAAGACCAAAGAAAAAAACTGAGAGAGCTCTTTGTTTTGCCTCTCGACATGAGACGTTAGTTGACTGAAACCCGAACCACTTAACTCACACAGATCGTTTCTCTATGGCCCATTTCTTGCCTAAGTTTAGACGGCAACCCACTGAGGGCTGCAGCAGTTTGACGTCCCAGCCCTGTCTTAATAAAAAAGCTGCAGAAACACTGATCGGCCCACAACATCTCCTGTGGTCACGACATGCACTCAAAACCCTGGTCTTACAGCAGGTTAGTCCTTTACAGGTGGCCAATGTCATTCCCTTGCTGCATGTCCTCTCTCTCTCGTCTCTCTCTCTCTCTCTCTCTCTCTCTCTCTCTCTCTCTCTCTCTCTCTCTCTCTCTCTCTCTCCCTTTCTTTCTCTCTTTCATTCTTTCTTGCTGTCTTTCTTTCACTACCTCACTCTCTGCCCTCATCCTAAATTTTACCTGTCCTCTTTCTCCACCACACCAGGCCCTGAGCCATGGTCATGCTGTGGCCGCGTCTCGCCACTTCACACTCAGACGTCGCTGCGCTAACAGACACTGACTCCCTGTGCCAGCACCCACAGAGCTGGAGGTAACACGAAGTTTGCCTCAATGCGCTCGCTCTCTCATACACACACACACACACACACACACACACACACACACACACACACAGACACACACAGGCACCCACAGACACACACAGACACACACACACACACACACAGACACCCACAGACACACACAGACACACACAGACACACACAGACACACACGGCAGAGCAGGGCAGGGGCAGTGGTCAGCCTCCACCCCTAACCCTGCACCCAGAACACATCCCCACCTCATGTGCAGCTCAAACAGGTCAACATGGTCTCTGTGTGAGCGAGTGCCTGCCTTTCTGTGTGTTATTTTTTTAGGCAATATGTTGTAAGCACGCTCTCCGTCACCGTCAGTGTGAAAAGACCACCCTCTTTCTCTTTCTTGTCTTCCTCCCTCCCTCTCAGCTCCTCCTTACCCGTGCTCCCTCCATTTAGCCCGATTAAAATTCAAATCTGCTTTATTGGCATGACAGGAGTATATCCAAAGCGGAACATGTTACAAGACAGGGTAAGACAATAAGCCAATCTACCAACTCCCTCCTCCTTCCCTAGCTGCCTCTCACTTTGCTTTGTCACAGAGCCACCCAAGACCCCTCCTCCTCCTCTTTAAATCACTGCTACCACCACTGCCCCCTTGCTATGCCATGGTCAGGTCGCTTGTCCTGTGTGTGTGTGTGCCCTCGTTCTGCCAGACGTGACACTGGCACATTAACGTGCCCTTGGGCCATGGCTGGCTGACAAAACTCCTACAAGGCATGCGTCTGCTGTGGTTTTTTAGGTTCTGGTGGGAGAGCATCAAACCTGCCACTGGACTCATGAATTGTTAAGAGTATCGCTCCCTTGTTAACTCTCTGACTTTGTCTGTGAAGTGGGACAACAGGACACCTCTCATATTTTCCTTTTCTGTCTCCCACTCCAACACACACATTCTAGCTCAATATGTAAATATGACAATGGCCCATTAATGTCATTAACCCATAAACCCAGGTAGCTTAGTGGTTAAGAGCGTTGTGCCAGTAACCGAAAAGTCGCTGGTTCTAATCCCCGAGCCGACTAGGTGAAAAATCTGTCGATGTGCCCTTGAGCAAGGCACTTAACCCTAATTGCTCCTGTAAGTCGCTCTGGATAAGAGCGTCTGCTAAAAAATGACTAAAAAAATTATTAAACCCAGCAACCTCCTTTCCACCATCAGGAATGTTTAATTCACTCCCATCTATTCTCTCTCTCGCACAGTACTCAAACAACAATATACATTAGAGAAGTATTATTGGAGAGAGAGAAAGACAGAACATAGTGAAAGAAAGAAAGAAAGAGGTTGTCGTTATTGCACTAGCTGTGTGTTAACACTGGACAACTACGTGTATAACCATGTTATGCCAATAAAGACTCTTTTGAACCTGAATGAGAGAGGGAGGGAGAGAGGAAGAGAGAGAGGAAGAGAGAGAGAGAGAGAGAGAGAGAGAGAGAGAGGTGTAGGGGGGATTAAAGGAGACTGTACTACAGTGATGTGCTGCTGATCCAGTGTTCAACTGCTTTGGCAACACAGCAGTCATGCCAATAAGTCAATAAAGTTCACCTTTGAAATGAATTTGAAAAGAAGAACAGAGGGAGACGGGGGAGAGGAAGAGATAGCAGGAGAAAGGGTAGAGAGTGAAAAAGAGGGTTACTTTGTTATAGCTGACATACACATGGATGAAATCTAAAATTATATTTTAATGAAGTGGGACAGAGTAGAATAAAACAAAATGATGTAAAACATTGAAGAGATCCTTCCAAACCTTTATAGCTATAATAAAAAGTAGAGTGACCAGGACTTGACCCCAGTAGATATACTTGTTATATTATCTTCACATCAGGGTGCTTTCAACACCAGAATGGTAGGTTCATTTCCTGCAATGGGCCACATATAGCATACTGAATATGTGTTAACTTCAAGTCACTTTCCATGGTAACAGAATTACGCTGAGACTCAGATTTTTTCAAATGTATGCCAAACAAAAAACATTGATTTCAAAGTTTAACAAACTATACAACTCTATGCACAATGACTACTTTGAACAATTTACACAGTAAATAAATAAACATTTACTGGGAAAACTGTGCAGATGCATGTGGTACCCTTCCTGCAGGTTCATCCTGACATGACCCTCCAGCATGACAATGCCACCAGCCATACTGCTCATTCTGTGCGTGATATCCTGCAAGACAGGAATGTCAGTGTTCTGCCATGGCCAGCGAAGAGCCCGGACCTCAATCCCATTGAGCACGTCTGGGACCTGTTGGATCGGAGGGTGAGGGCTAGGGCCATTCCCCCCAGAAATGTCTGGGAACTTGCAGGTGCCTTGGTGAAGAGTGGGGTAACATCTCACAGCAAGAACTGGCAATTCTGGTGCAGTCCATGAGGAGGAGATGCACTGCAGTACTTAATGCAGCTGGTGGCCACACCAGATACTGACTGTTACTTTTGATTTTGAAACCCCCTTTGTTCAGGGACACATTATTCCATTTCTGTTAGTCACATGTCTGTGGAACTTGTTCAGTTTATGTCTCAGTTGTTGAATCTTGTTATGTTCATACAAATATTTACACGTTAAGATTGCTGAAAATAAACGCAGTTGACAGTGAGAGGACGTTTCTTTTTTTGCTGAGTTTATATATATTTATATATATATATATATATATATATATATATATACATACACATACATATAAATGCATATACATACATACATACATATATACATACATACATATATATATATATTTCCCTTTATTACTTTCCAACACCACCACCCCTCCCCTATTTGGAGTAAACTAGTGAGCAACAATACTTAGGCCTCTACTTCCAGCTTAAACATACTATATACATTTTATGGACACAGTCAATTTTACAATAATTCAATTTTGTTTGTTTTTACTCCTGAACTTCCTCTACCCTCAACCTCTCCGATCATTTTCATGATGTCCATCCGGTTTGCTTCTATATGCCATATCTTTCAAACTGTGCTCTTTCACAAAAGCTCTCAACCTATAACCTATATACAGTGGAGGAAAAAAGTATTTATTCAGCCACCAATTGTGCAAGTTCTCCCACTTAAAAAGATGAGAGAGGCCTGTAATTTTCATCATAGGTACGCAACAACTATGACAGACAAATTGAGAATTTTTCTTTCCAGAAAATCACATTGTAGGATTTTTTATGAATTTATTTGCAAATTATGGTGGAAAATAAGTATTTGGTCACCTACAAACAAGCAAGATTTCTGGCTCTCACAGACCTGTAACTTCTTCTTTAAGAGGCTCCTCTGTCCTCCACTCGTTACCTGTATTAATGGCACCTGTTCGAACTTGTTATCAGTATAAAAGGCACCTGTCCACAACCTCAAACAGTCACACTCCAAACTCCACTATGGCCAAGACCAAAGAGCTGTCAAAGGACACCAGAAACAAAATTGTAGACCTGCACCAGGCTGGGAAGACTGAATCTGCAATAGGTAAGCAGCTTGGTTTGAAGAAATCAACTGTGGGAGCAATTATTAGGAAATGGAAGACATACAAGACCACTGATAATCTCCCACGATCTGGGACTCCACGCAAGATCTCACCCCGTGGGGTCAAAATGATCACAAGAACGGTGAGCAAAAATCCCAGAACCACACGGGGGGACCTAGTGAATGACCTGCAGAGAGCTGGGACCAAAGTAACAAAGCCTACCATCAGTAACACACTACGCCGCCAGGGACTCAAATCCTGCAGTGCCAGACGTGTCCCCCTGCTTAAGCCAGTACATGTCCAGGCCTGTCTGAAGTTTGCTAGAGTGCATTTGGATGATCCAGGAGAGGATTGGGAGAATGTCATATGGTCAGATGAAACCAAAATCGTCGTGTTTGGAGGACAAAGAATGCTGAGTTGCATCCAAAGAACACCATACCTACTGTGAAGCATGGGGGTGGAAACATCATGCTTTGGGGCTGTTTTTCTGCAAAGGGACCAGGACGACTGATCCGTGTAAGGAAAGAATGAATGGGGCCATGTATCGTGAGATTTTGAGTGAAAACCTCCTTCCATCAGCAAGGGCATTGAAGATGAAACGTGGCTGGATCTTTCAGCATGACAATGATCCCAAACACACCGCCCGGGCAACGAAGGAGTGGCTTCGTAAGAAGCATTTCAAGGTCCTGGAGTGGCCTAGCCAGTCTCCAGATCTCAACCCCATAGAAAATCTTTGGGTCCCTGTGCAATTGGGCCCTGGACTTCCTGACGGGCCGACCCCAAGTGTTGAAGGTAGGCAACAACACCTCCACCACACTGATCCTCAACACGGGCTCCCCACAGGGGTGCGTGCTCAGCCCCCTCCTGTACTCCCTGTTCACCCACGACTGCGTTGCCACGCATATGTCCAACTCAATCATCAAGTTTGCTGACTACACAAAAGTGGTAGGCCTGATTACCAACAATGACGTGAAGCGACAGTCTACAGGGAGGAGGTGAGAGCCCTGGCAGAGTGGTGCCAGGAAAACAACCTCAACGTCAACAAAATGAAGGAGCTGATCATGGACTACAGAAGACAGCAGAGAGAGCACGCCTCCATCCACATCAACGGGGCTGCAATGGAGATGGTCAAAAGCTTCAAGTTACTCGGCGTGCACATCACTGACGACCTGAAATGGTCCCTTCAAACACAGTGTGGTGAAGGCGCAACAGTGCCTCTTCAACCTCAGGCTGAAGAAATTCGGCTTGGCCCCTAAGACCCTCACAAACTTCTACAGATGCACCATTGAGAGCATCTTGTTGGGCTGTATCACCGCCTGATACGGGAACTGTACCGCCTGCAACCGCAGGGCTCTCCAGAGGGTGGTGCGGTCAGCCCAACGCATCATTGGGGGCACACTGCCTGCCCTCCAGGACATCTGCAGCACCCGGTGTCACAGGAAAGACAAGAAGATCATCAAGGAACTCAGCCACCCGAGCCACGGCCTGTTCACCCCTCTACCGTCTAGAACTGGGATGGGCAACTGGTGGCCCGATTGTAGGCCCATGGACCAGTTTTCTTTGGGGGGGTTGGCAGTCTCAACTTACTGTTGAGAGTTAGAATAATATAATTTAAAAAATTGGGCTAATTGACTGCTGAAGCGCAATCACATTTTCTAAATTGCACCTTGTGTAGATTGGTAAGTTAGTCTAGCGGCCAGCTTTCTAAGGTAGTAGTAAGCATGGTCGAATTACCGAAGTGGCTTGTGGGTATGCAGAACGATGAGCCACTGCGGCCCCTCATGATGAGTTCTGTTTTTTTGTGGCCCCCACCCCCATCAAAATTGCCCATCCCTGATCTAGAAGGAGGAGACAGGAGAGGTGCATCAAAGCTGGGACAGAGAGACTAAGAAACAGCTTCTATCTCCAAGCCATCAGACTGTTACCACTAGCCGGCCTCCGCCCAGTACCCTACCCTGAACCTAAGTCATTAGCCAACTACCACCCGGTACTCTACCCTGCACCTTAGAGACTGCTGCCCTATGTACATAGTCATTGAACACTGGTCAGTTTAATAATGTTTACATACTGTTTTACCCACTTTATATGTATAAACTGTATTGTAGTCAAGGCTCATCCTATATAACTACTGCTGTACACACCTTTCCTATTCATATACTGTCCATACTGTCTATACCATCTTTTATATATATTTATATTCCGTAATCTGACATTTGGTAGTTCTGATATTTCTTAATTGTTATCTTTTGACTGTTTGGATTATGTGCGTATTGGTAGGTATTATTACTGCACTGTTGGAGCTAGAAACACAAGCATTTCGCTGCACCTGCGATAACATCTGCAAATCTATGTATGCCACCACATTTTTACAGACACACAGTTTTGTAGTTCTGTTTAAAACACCATCTGGTAAAGCTGTATTTTACAGTCCTATTTCAGTTTGCATTGATATGGTATTTATTTGTAATTGTGTTTTTTTCAGGATTTCTGTGTGTCAGCGATATCTGTGTTTCGTACCTACCGCCTCCGGAGGGTCCTTAAAAAGGTTGTTAGTTCCTTGAATAGTTGTGTTGTCTCATAGGAAATTGTTTAAGTTGAATGAACTACATTAATGGCTTACAAACAATGACTGAGTGAATTGTTATTGTAAAAAATGTATGGGGGAAAAAATGTATGCACTCACTAACTGTAAGTCGCTCTGGATAAGAGCGTCTGCTAAATGACTAAAATGTAAATGTAATGTAAATGAAAGTCCGTGTTGCCCAGCGACAGCCCCAAAACATCACTGCTCTAGACGAGATCTGCATGGAGGAATGGGCCAAAATACCAGCAACAGTGTGTGAAAACCTTGTGAAGACTTACAGAAAACGTTTGACCTGTGTCATTGCCAACAAAGGGTATATAACAAAGTATTGAGAAACTTTTGTTATTGACCAAATACTTATTTTCCACCATAATTTGCAAATAAATTCATAAAAAATCCTACAATGTGATTTTCTGGATTTTTTTTCCTCATTTTGTCTGTCATAGTTGACGTGTACCTATGATGAAAATTACAGGCCTCTCTCATCTTTTTAAGTGGGAGAACTTGCACAATTGGTGGCTGACTAAATACTGTACTTATTATGGACACAGTATGCTTTACATTAGTTATCTTGTTGTTATTAGTTGTTGTTAGTTGTTATTAGTCCCAACCTTCAGCTCCATTCAACACCACCCATCTATCTCTTAACACCATTCATATTGGATTTCTATTTGCCATTAATTTTTCAACTGTACTGTGATGTTTCACAAAAGTTCTCAACCCTTCTATTCTCATTGTTTCTACAGATTGTAAATTGAAAATAAACATCTTTGCTAAAATTATTATTATATTATTGATCGATTGACTATGACTTTTCAGATCACCCATTAGTATTATCTGCAGGGTAAGCTCCAGGTAAATATTGCAATCCTTCAGCCATTCCTGGGCCTGCGACCAAAAATAAGCTACAAATGGACAGTACCAAAACAAATGATCTAATGAGTCTCTTCGCAGCAAAATCTGTAGAGCTGGGAAGATTGTATCCCCCATATAAATAACATTATATTGGTAGCAAGAATTTTGTATAATCATTTAAATTGAAAAATTATAAGTTTTGAATCCGGCGTCATTTTGCGTATCAGTTCATAAAGCGACTTAAAGTTAGTACATATTCAGCATTCTGTATGTGGCCCAGTCTCAGCGTAATTCTGTCACCATGGAATTTCTGTCCCCTATCCTCCCGGCCGGCTCGGTCCTCCCCTCCTGCTCCGTGGCTTGACGACACAGAAGAGGGCTCCGGGCAGCCAAGCGGAAATGGAGGAAAACTAGACTCCCTGCGGACCTGTCATCTTTTCACTCCCTCCTCTCTACATTCTCTTCCTCTGTTTCCGCTGCTAAAGCCACTTTCTACCACTCAAAATTTCAATCCTCTGCCTCTAACCCTAGGAAGCTCTTTGCCACCTTCTCCTCCCTGCTGAATCCTCCTCCTCCTCCCCCTCCCTCCTCCCTCTCTGTGGATGACTTCGTCAACCATTTTGAAAAGAAGGTTGGCGACATCCGATCCTCATTTATTAAGTCAAATGACACCGCTGGTCCTGCTCACACTGCCCTACCCTATGCTTTGACTTCTTTCTCCCCTCTCTCTCCAGATGAAATCTTGCGACTTGTGACGGCCGGCCGCCCAACAACCTGCCCACTTGACCCTATCCCCTCCTCTCTTCTCCAGACCATTTCCGGAGACCTTCTCCCTTACCTCACCTCACTCATCAACTCATCCTTGACCGCTGGCCATGTCCCTTCCGTCTTCAAGAGAGCGAGAGTTGCACCCCTCCTCAAAAAACCTACACTCGATCCCTCCGATGTCAACAACTACAGACCAGTATCCCTTCTTTCTTTTCTCTCCAAAACTCTTGAGCGTGCCGTCTCTAGCCAACTCTCCTGCTATCTCTCTCAGAATGACCATCTTGATCCAAACCAGTCAGGTTTCAAGACTGGTCATTCAACTGAGACTGCTCTTCTCTGTGTCACGGAGGCTTTCCGCACTGCTAAAGCTAACTCTCTCTCCTCTGCTCTTATCCTTCTAGACCTATCCGCTACCTTTGATACTGTGAACCATCAGATCCTCCTCTCCACCCTCTCCGAGTTGGGCATCTCCGGCACTGCTCACTCTTGGATTGCGTCCTACCTGACAGGTCGCTCCTACCAGGTGACATGGCGAGAATCTGTCTCCGCACCACGTGCTCTCACCACTGGTGTCCCCCAGGGCTCAGTTCTAGGCCCTCTCCTATTCTCTCTATACACCAAGTCACTTGGCTCTGTCATATCCTCACATGGTCTCTCCTATCATTGCTACGCAGACGACACACAATTAATTTTCTCCTTTCCCCCTTCTGATAACCAGGTGGCGAATCGCATCTCTGCATGTCTGGCAGACATATCAGGGTGGATGTCGGATCACCACCTCAAGCTGAACCTCGGCAAGACGGAGCTGCTCTTCCTCCCGGGGAAGGACTGCCCGCTCCATGATCTCGCCATCACAGTTGACAACTCCATTGTGTCCTCCTCCCAGAGTGCAAGAACCTTGGCGTGACCCTGGACAACACCCTATCGTTCTCCGCTAACATCAAAGCGGTGACCCGATCCTGCAGGTTCATGCTCTACAACATTCGCAGAGTACGACCCTACCTTACACAGAAAGCGGCACAGGTCCTAATCCAGGCACTTGTCATCTCCCGTCTGGATTACTGCAACTCACTGTTGGCTGGGCTCCCTGCCTGTGCCATTAAACCCCTACAACTTATCCAGAACGCTGCAGCCCGTCTGGTGTTCGACCTTCCCAAGTTCTCTCATGTCACCCCGCTCCTCCGCACACCCCACTGGCTTCCAGTTGAGGCTCAAATCTACTACAATACCATGGTGCTTGCCTACGGTGCTGTGAGGGGAACGGCACCTCCTTACCTTCAGGCTCTGATCAGACCCTACACCCAAACGAGAGCACTACATTCATCCACCTCTGGCCTGCTGGCTCCACTACCTCTACGGAAGCACAGTTCCCACTCAACCCAGTCAAAGCTATTTGCTGCTCTGGCACCCCAATGGTGGAACAAGCTCCCCCACGACGCCAGGACAGCGGAGTCACTGACCACCTTCTGGAGACACTTGAAACCCTACCTCTTTAAGGAATACCTGGAATAGTATAAAGTAATCCTTCTAACCCCCAGCCCCCCCCCCCACCCCAATAAAATAGCCCACTGGCTATCATAAGTTGAATGCACCAATTTGTAAGTCGCTCTGGATAAGAGCGTCTGCTAAATTATGTAAATGTAAATGTAAATGATTAATGCATCTGCTAAACAACTATATTCCTATCATCACTATTATCAAAATGTGATATTATTAAAACCCTATACAACCCACCCTGCATCCATCCACTGGCTCTCATCCCTCCATCTCCCCCAATCCTCCTAACAGCGGCAGGCGGGCATAGAGCAGCACAGACGCTGGAGTGAGGCTGCACTTCCTCTCCCACACTGTGACTGCACACTGTCTCACCAGCTGTGGCACAGTACAGACAAGCCTCTGGCAGCCACCTCCACTATACCTCTCTCACACGCTTTCTCTCTCTCTGTCATTGAGCAGGAAGACAAGTTCACATTCAAACTGGGGTTGCGTCAACATGACAGTGAATTTAGGGATGCCAGGGAAAAATATAATGTACAGTCGTTTTTCAACAATGACAGCCACTTTGACATATTGACACTATCAACTCCCACAAGATGCTTGTATGCAGGAGCCATAGAAAATGGAATATCTACAATAGGCTAATCTGTCTCTCTTTGAGAATTAATTAAAAACGCTTCTGTATTTCAAGCCAAGCTTTTGATTCTCCATATGTATCCTTTTCTCCACCTCTCCCTCTATCCTCCATGCTCTTTATTTTCCTGCCTGATCTCTGCTCCCGTTTTCATGCTCTCTCTCTATCCCAGCTGAATAAAATACATCAATTTCCCAAAGATTCAAAAAATATCTGCAACAAATAGACATCATGAGCACATACAGTACAGTACACACACACACACACACGCACATACACACACCCTACAGACACACCCATACACACACACACACCCTACACACACGCACACCCTACAGACACACACCCTACACACACGCACAGACACACACACCCTATACACACGCACATACCCACACACCCTACACACACGCACATACCCACACACCCTACACACACGCACATACCCACACACCCTACAGACACGCACATACACCCTACACACACGCAAATATACACACACCCTACAGACACGCACAGACACACACGCCACCCTATGGTTACGCTATCCATTTCACGCTCAGCATCTTGATGTACTACTTGAAAGATACCGCAATAGACCTGAATAATACATTGATTTAAAACATTGGAGAGGAATCTCAGCTTGTTGTTCTCATATTGTGAGAAACTATCCAGACACCATCTGTAATTGAAATACAGACACTCTTGCCAGCAAAGATGCATGGAAGCCACAAACCCCCAATAAATAGCTGTGCCTGAGTCAGATACTGCCAGTAGCTCTACTTTATACATACTAATCTCAGCGTATCCACAAGACAACACTGACTCCCACCAAACCACGCTCCACTGCTGCTGCTGCTCACAGAGCACTCCTACAGAACCATGCCACTGGCCATTTACACAGTGAGATATCAAATGGAGTGATATTAGTTGGGCGGTGGGTCATCAGATGGGGCCAAAGCCCTTTAAGGTACGGAGGCACCTCTTATCCCTCATTATTCTAATAGCTAGCTACTAGCCATCTCTCAACACCGCCTGGCCTCCACGCACACTGAGATCATCGCTACAGTGGTGTTATGCTCATAGGCCCGTGTGTTCTCCACTCTCCCTCATCAACTCTTTGCTAATTTGCGTGTGTGAAGCCAAAACTCTAATATACACAGTTACTAACACAGACACAGACACACATTTAACCCTCCGTTAAATACAAAGCAATGAATCATTCACGACACAAATACTAAATTCCCCATCAAATGACCAAATCTCATTTAGCAAGAGGCCAGCCATCCATCCATGGCTTTTCACTTCAATTAGTTCAGCGTATTATCCTGAGAGTAATATATTCCCATACAATATTAAAAAAACACTTAATGTTTGTTTTATTTGTCTTGTCTGGCTGATTCAGTCAATATGTCCAGGGTCACTCCTCCTCAATCAGCCAGCAGAGGGAGGGAGAGAGGGAGAGAAGGGAGGGAGAGAAGCGAGGGAGGGAGGGAGGGAGGTGAGTTTGCAATAGGAATCAAATGAGACAAATGCTCATAACCTTGTGAGTGTACAGTACATTTGTCCTCCATCTATCTCTCCGCCCATCTTAATCTCTGTCCCTTTAGATCCATCTCTCTCTCTTCTCCGTCTCCAATCTCTCTACCTCCCATCTGCTCCTCTTCCAGCTCCTCACACTCTCACCAACCTCTCTCTCTCTCTCTCTCTCTCGCTCTCTCTCTGTCTCCATCCATCCCTCACTCTCTTCTTCTGGTTCCTCCACCAGACCCTCACACCTTTTTTCTACAATCTCTTCCATTACCATCTACCCATCCTTGTTTCAAATCCTCACACGTTCTCTCTGTGTCTCTCCATCTCTTAGGAACTTCTTCCACACCCTACCATTATCTTGTTCTCTTTGTCTATAACCATCTACAGTGAGCTACAAAAGTACTGGGGCGGTGACATTTGTTGTATTGTTTTGTCTCTGTACTCCAGCACTTTAGATTTGAAATTATACAATGACTATGAGGTTAAAGTGCAGACTGTCAGGTTTAATTTGAGGGTATTTTCATCCATATCAGGTGAACCGTTAAGAAATTACAGAACTTTTTGTACATAGTCCCCACATTTTAGAGGACCAAAAGTATTGGGACAAATTCACTTATATGTGTATTAAAGTAGTCAAAAGTTTAGTATTTGGTCCCATATTCATAGCACGCAATGACTACATCAAGCTTATGACTCTACAAATTTGTTGGATGCATTTGCTGTGTTTGTACATACTAATCTCAGCGTATCCACAAGCTCAGCTGGTAGAGCGCGGCGCTTGTAACGCCAGGGTAGTGGGTTCGATCCCCGGGACCACCCATACACAAAAATGTATGCACACATGACTGTAAGTCGCTTTGGATAAAAGCGTCTGCTAAATGGCATATTATTATTTGTTTTGGTTGTGTTTCAGATTATTTTGTGCCCAATAGAAATGAATGGTAAATAATGTATTGTGTAATTTTGGAGTCACTTTTATTGTAAATAAGAATATAATATGTTTCTAAACACATCTACATGAATGTGGATGCTACCATGATTAAGGATAATCCTGAATGAATTGTTAATAATGATAAGTGAGAAAGCTACAGAGGCATAAATATCATACCCCCCAAAAATGCTAACCTCCCCAGTTATTTTAAAGGTGAGAGGTTAGCATGTCTTGGGGGTATGACATTTGTGCTGGAGTACAGAGCCAAAACAACAACAAATGTGTCACTGTCCCAATACTTTTGGAGCTCACTGTATCTCTGTCCTACTTAAAACCCCTCTTTTTCTATCCATCTCTCTGTCCTCCTTCCAGACCCTCACTCACTCCCTCTCTGTCTGACTGCCAAAGTGCCCCTTCGTTCAGCATCCGCTGTTACCCTTCTCTTGCTATCTCTTTGCCAGGTTCTCCATTTCTCTCTTAATCACTCTCTCCGCAATGTTAATTCAAATTGGCTGGATTGGGAGGACAGCATTGCTCCAATAATGCCAAAAGCACTTACAAGAGCATAATCAATCTCTCGCTCTCTCTCCCTCCTTTATATTCTCCCCAAATACAGTGCTATGAAAAAGTATTTGCCCCCTTTCTAATTTTCTCTACTTTTGCATATTTGTGATACTGAATGTTATCAGATCTTCAACCAAAACCTAATATTAGATAAAGGGAACATAAGTGAACAAATAACACAACAATTACATATTTATTTCATAAACAAAGTTATGCAACACCCAATTCTCCTGTGTGACAAAGTAATTGCCCCCTTTCACTCAATAACTGGTTGTGCCACCTTTAGCTGCAATGACTCCAAACAAATGCTTCCTGTAGTTGTTGATCAGTCTCTCACGTCGCTGTGGAGGAATTTTGGCCCACTCTTCCATGCAGAACTGCTTTAACTCAGTGACGTGTGGGTTTTCAAGCATTAACTGCTCGTTTCAAGTCCTGCCACATCTCAATTGGGATTAGGTCTGGACTTTGACTAGGCCATTCCAAAACGTCCAATTTGTTGCTTTTTAGCAATTTTCATGTAGACTTGATTGTGTGTTTTGGATCATTGTCTTGCTGCATGACCCAGCTGCGCTTCAGCTTCAGCTCACAGACGGATGGTCTGACATTCTCCTGTAGAATTCTTTGATACAGAGCAGAATTCATGGTTCCTTCTATTAAGGCAAGTCGTCCAGGTCCTGAGGCAGCAAAGCATCCCCAAACCATCACACCACCACCACCATGCTTGACCTTTGGTATGATGTTCTTACTGTGGAATGCAGAGTTTGGTTTTCGCCAGGCATTACTGGAACCATGTCGTCCAAAAAGTTATACTTTTGAATGATCTGTCCATAGAACATTCTTCCAAGAGTCTTGATGATCATCCAGGTGCTTTATGGCAAACTTGAGTCAACTTTTTGGACGAGATGGGTCCCATTATGCCTGGCAAAAACCAAACACTGCATTCCACAGTAAGAACATCATACCAAAGGTCAAGCATGGTGGTGGTGGTGTGATGGTTTGGGGATGCTTTGCTGCCTCAGGACCTGGACGACTTGCCTTAATAGAAGGAACCATGAATTCTGCTCTGTATCAGAGAATTCTACAGGAGAATGTCAGACCATCCGTCTGTGAGCTGAAGCTGAAGCGCAGCTGGGTCATGCAGCAAGACAATGATCCAAAACACACAATCAAGTCTACATGAAAATTGCTAAAAAGCAACATATTGGACGTTTTGGAATGGCCTAGTCAAAGTCCAGACCTAATCCCAATTGAGATGTTGTGGCAGGACTTGAAACGAGCAGTTCATGCTTGAAAACCCACACATCACTGAGTTAAAGCAGTTCTGCATGGAAGAGTGGGCCAAAATTCCTCCACAGCGACGTGAGAGACTGATCAACAACTACAGGAAGCATTTGGTTGGAGTCATTGCAGCTAAAGGTGGCACAACCAGTTATTGAGTGTAAGGGGGCAATTACTTTTTCACACAGGGGTATTGGGTGTTGCATAACTTTGTTTATGAAATAAATGAAATAAATATGTAATTGTTGTGTTATTTGTTCACTTATGTTCCCTTTGTCTAATATTAGGTTTTGGTTGAAGATCTGATAAAATTCAGTATCACAAATATGCAAAAGTAGAGAAAATTAGAAAGGGGGCAAATACTTTTTCATAGCACAGTACATTTGGAGCAGAACTCTCCCTCTCTCTCTCCTCCAACTATGTTGTTACTGACTCAATCTGAACTCTTTCGATTTCATACTTTTTCATCTGTTTCTCACTCCATCTCTCCATTCCACCCAATTGTGTGAGCAATTCTTTCTCCAACTACCCTCTACTTACTCTTTCCGTTTAATGTTTGCCCCACTTAATTCTCCATCCATCCTTCTGTCTATTCATTTACACACATCCTCCTCTCTCTTTCAGAGCAACAGTTCTCACAGCTGCTGCTCTCTGCCTCATGACTCCATTTCCCCAAAATGCCTCCTCTGCTCCCACTCCTCACCTCAAACCCATACATCTAATCTCGCCCTTTCTCTCTCTCTCCCTTTCACTCTCTCTCTCTCTGATCTGTACACCTCTCAACTCGCATCAGCTACACTGTCAGGTCGGGAGAGAAAGGTAGAGAAAGCGAGAGATAGGAAAAGAGAGAGAGAGGCTGAGAGAGGGAGAGATATACTTCCAATTCATAGAGACAGGCTGCGTTTCCGTGGTAACGTGGTTTCCATCGTAACAGTCTTGCTAAAGATGCCATTAGTGCGAACAAAAAAATCCACTTGTCGCAATGATGCAGTTGTACGCGTACAGCTTGCAGGCACACACAAACACACACACACACTCTCACCCACACAACAGAGACACACACCCACCGCCTAACACACATGCACACACACACACACCGTCTAACCCACATACACACTCACATCTCACACACCTGAGGTCAATTCCAGTGCCATCCTCATTCCTATGAGATCTACTGCATCTCGTTGCAGCCAGTGAGCAGGATAAGTCGGGGGAAATGGATCGTCTTGAACCTGTATGGCAGCATCCAAACTGTCTTTGTTCATGGCCTTTGTTCTGTATTCAGAGCTGTAAAAGTCTCAGTGCCACAGACAGAGCAGCATGCTCTGATCCTGTACCATGGCTCAGGGCTCTACAGCCACTGTGATTTTATTACACTATCTTTGACTGTTAGACAGTAAGGTGTTCAAAGACTGCCTTCAACCACAGTATGCTAGAATGGCCAAACTGATCTTCAACTAACACTGCAGTCTGTCATCAAGCTATCTAAAAGGACATCATCACATCCACAGGTGGAGGTATGGAAAAAACTAGAAGGAAAGAAGTGAGAGAGGGATGAGAATAGAGAGAGAGAAACGTGGAGGAGGGAGGAGGTCTGTTCTGTTGTCATTTAGAAAAACGTTGTGTCATGTCTTTCTCGTTTTGTTCTTGTTTTGGTACACAGCGTTCTGTTCCTTGAGGTACATTTACATTCTGTATTGTTTAAAAGCGCCCCTTAGCGCCTCATGCCAATAAAGTCTACTAAGCCTGTTTGACTGACTTTACAATTGCAAATGCAAATCTCTCCATGCCAATGAGGCATCTCTCCCTTAAACAACTCAGACAACATGAGAAGACCAATACAATGCATCTGTGGTGTGTGTGTGTAGTGTATGAACTACATAATATACAGAATATGAATATATGCAATATGTATACACCTGACTATAAGGGTTATTATTGTTGAGTATTTATGTATTTGTGATATATTCACACACACACACACAAACACAAACACAAACACACACACACACACACACACACACACACACAGACACAACAGATGCATCATATTGGTCTTCTCATGTCTGAGACAGTCAGTCTGTGTGTACATACACCTGTCTGTATGTTTATTGGTGTTTGTGTGTATGTGTGTGAGCGCTGGGCAGGGCAGGATGCTCTGTATGGAGACAGTTGTGGGTTCTGGTTATTTGCAGACAGGAGTGAGGAAGGTGTTTGCTCTAATTGAGGAGAACAGGGGAGGGGCACCATTTACATTCATCACAGGAGCTTGCTTTGTCTCAACTCAGAGAACAGGAGAGAAGAGGGGGGAGTGAATGGAGAGATCTTTCTGTATGGGTGAGCTTTCACTGTTTTTCAGAAACCTCATAACGAAACTATGGCAACTAATTGTGTTTGGTCGGTCTAGTTGGGTGTGGGCCAGAGGCAGGGCTTTTGTCCCACCTGGTGTATGGCTGCTTTTTAGTCACTAACATGTACGTGTGTGTGTGTGTGTGTGTGTGTGTGTGTGTCTGTGTGTGTGTGTCTGTGTGTGTGTGTGTGTGTGTGTGTGTGTGTGTGTGTGTGTGTGTGTGTGTGTGTGTGTGTGTGTGTGTGTGTGTGTGTGTGTGTGTGTGTGTGT
Source organism: Coregonus clupeaformis (assembly GCF_020615455.1). Classification (NCBI taxonomy): domain Eukaryota; kingdom Metazoa; phylum Chordata; class Actinopteri; order Salmoniformes; family Salmonidae; genus Coregonus; species Coregonus clupeaformis. The sequence continues at coordinate 10,233,981 of NC_059198.1, forward strand.
GTGTGTGCGTGTGTGTGTGTCAAGTGTGAGGGAAAATGTGTTATATGGGTTTTGGTGTTTCAGAGCATTACTGTGTATGTGCGTTTTGTTTCTTAGTGTGTGCACGTGTGTGTCTCGCAGTGTGAAGCTTTTCCAGGGGCCATCTTGGCACAGCGCTGCTGGGTAATTGACTGAGCCCATCTTGTGGTCTTCACTCATGTCTTCCGTCTTTCACACCCCTTCCTCCGTCTTCCTCCATTGACAGAGAGCCTGTGATCTTTGTTGGACACAGGAGGCCGAGGGGGAGGCAGGACGGAGCGAGGAGAGGAGGTGAGAAAAGGAGCAAAAGGAGGGAGGGAAAACGGGAAAGAGAAGTGCAAGGCAAGTGAGAAAGAGAGAGGGTGTGGAAGCAAAAAAAGGAGGGATAAAAATGAACACCCCGAGAAACTGAATGGGTGGATAACGTGTTGATAGTACGGAGAGAGGGAATGAAAACAGAGAGTAGTGAGGGAGAACACTCAGAGGAGAGAGGAGAGCAAAGGATGACCAGGGCTGGTCAGAGGGTGGACATGGAGCAACATGGCCCTGATCCCCTAATGGCAAGGGCAGCGAGCCAGTGATAACACTGGGGCTCTGTGTGCTCCAGAATCACTGAGTCATTCCACAGCCTATGAATAGATAGTGCCCATTGCCCGGCCTGACCGGCCACTTCAGACAGGGCAGAGGCTTTGGGAGAGAAGGGTAATAAGGGTCCCAGCACGGGGCCGGCGCTCTGTCCAGAGGGAGGGGTGTGAGGACGGGGGGATGGGGGGATGGAGGGATGGGGGGACGGGGGGACGGGGGGACGGGGAGGCCAACACCTGGGCATCTGGAGGATATCGGTCTGCCCCCGTGAGCTGCCAGGGTCCAGGCCGAGGCACTGCCATTACCATCCATAATGAGATAGAGAGAGAGGAGATGGAGACAATGAAAGGAGATGTGGGAGCGATGGGAATTAGGGGGAGGAGGATAGGAAGATATGAGAGAGAGAGAGAGAGAGAGAGAGAGAGAGAGAGAGAGAGAGAGAGAGAGAGAGAGAGAGAGAGAGCGAGAGAGAGGAGGAGCGAGAGAGAGATAGACAGACAAAAAAGGTAGAGAAAAGTTGCAGTTAAGTTTTTAAATGGTCCACATTCCAAATGGGCAGAGAGTCAGACTGGGGAAATAGGACACGTATATTTAGGGCTCTCTCTCCTCCTCACTCTCTCCCTTGCTCACACTCTCTCTCTCTCTCAAAAGGGGAACACACACACTGAACTGTCACATTTCTAAACCAGGACAAAAATAAAGGGGTACTAGGAGACAGGGAGGAAGAAAAATAGGGTGAGAAACAATGCCAAAAAAGAAGGAGAGCAGACAAAAACGAGATCAAAAGATGGGCTAAATGGAGTGTTCCAGTGTGGTCCTTCCCTCCACACCACGTCATGAACCAGAACCACAGCAACAGCACCTAATCACTCAGAGCCATGCCGCCAACAGAGAGCCAGCCGGACAGAGAAGCGCTTTATTTTAATTCCCTTATCGTTTACAAATGCTTCTAATTGCGGCAGTGTTTTAGGGAGACATGGCTCTGTGGTGCAGAACAGCACATTACTATAATAGAATGCAGGGCCTCGCTGATTAGTACAACAAAAGGTGCTATTGTAAGCCATAATTGAGAATATAAATGGATGCAGAAAGACCAAGAAAGCCCCCGGTAAAGAAAGGGGGAGGGGGAGTGTTCCTCACGGGGAAACATGGTATTGCTGCTTTGTGCTCACATCATTGCCATAAAACGCCAACGGGTATGGTGCCCTAGGGAAGCAAGTGCCACTCCTTATACCCATCCCTCACAGGAAGAAGGACATTGGCTTCCAAAAACAAGGCCTGGGCATAATTGGTGACAGTGAATTCACTGCTGTACTGTGATTAAATGCTTCAACTAGCTCGCTCCACTCATCCCCCCACAACAATTAGGCCTGGACACATTTCAGCGCCACCATTTAGCCAATTTCCTCTAAACAACACACACACACATACACACACAAAGACACACATAAACGCATGCATGCACACACACAAACATAAACACACACACACACACACACACAAGCACAAACATAAACAAACACACACACACACAAATTCACACAGTAAGCACCGTAACGTAAACACTGGAAATAAAAATACCCTTAATGCAGCCAGGCAGGAACAGGAAGTAATTGGTCACCTCGGTCACACCTTGACAGGCTAAATAAATAAGGTTTGTTTTGTTCCTCATGGTAGAGCTAGCGGTTAGCATTACACACGGCTCTCACTGTTACAAAACAACAGAGGGAGGGAGGGAGGGAGGGAGGGAGGGAGGGAGGGGGCTATTTCCAATCAAATCAAAGTTTATTGGTCACGGATACAGGTGTAAACAGTACAGTGAAATGTTTACTTGATAACTCTCCTCAACAATACAATATCAATATCATTTAAGAATCGAATGCCCAATACAAAGTCCAAAATTACAAGTAGTAATAAAAAGTAGAAGGAAAAAAAGCTATCAAAAGTAGTTATCAGACGTATGTACACAATTTAATATACAGTAGGATTTATAAAACGTGTTATGCCAAATTATGATGGCTGTTATATACAAGTAGTAAAGTGAGAAGTGACTAAATTTAATAATTTAATATGCCATTTAGCAGACGCTTTTATCCAAAGCGACTTACAGTCATGCGTACATACATTTTTGTGTATGGGTGGTCCCGGGGATCGAACCCACTACCTTGGCGTTACAAGCGCCGTGCTCTACCAGCCGTAGCTCTACCAGCCGTAGCTCTACCAGCCGTAGCTCTACCAGCCGTAGCTCTACCAGCCGTAGCTCTACCAGCTCTACCAGCTGAGCTACAGAGGACCACTAGTTATAGCAGCTTAAGTAAATAGTAATAATAAATAGTAACAGCAGCGGTGACCGTGATGTGTGTTAGCGTGTGTGTGTGCGTGTGTGTGTGTGTGTGGAGAGAATCAATGCAAAGGGTCTCTTAAGGTGCAGGCAGGTAGACAGCTAGGGTTTAGCTGTGCAATGGCCTGGTGGTAGAAGCTGTCTCAATGGCATGGTGGTAGAAGCTGTCTCAATGGCCTGGTGGTAGAAGCTGTCTCAATGGCCTGGTGGTAGAAGCTGTCTCAATGGCCTGGTGGTAGAAGCTGTCTCAATGGCCTGGTGGTAGAAGCTGTCTCAATGGCCTGGTGGTAGAAGCTGTCTCAATGGTGAGAATCTAAAGCGCTTTTGGAATCCACAGGGAAAATGTGCATCGCAACTGTGGTTCATTAATGTTCTTATTTCCCATTGTCTATACAACAATGCAGTGCAATCAAATATTTATGGTGTCACGCACGTCTTCTGTTGTTTGATTGTGCTGATAAAAAATGTGTAGAGACCGTGATTCATATTGGATTAGATTCCTCGGCGGTCATTGGGTTACTTTTTCTGTTTGCATTTATTGCTGGGGTTCTGATATTTAAATCCCAGCACCACCGTAGGTGAGGATGCGATCTCTTCCATATTGAAGACTGGGCTGGCTGGCTGGGGTAGTGTAGATGACCTGCTGTTCATCCAGTGGGATGCCCTGAGGTGATAACCTACATCACCAGCTATTTGTCAGGCTATCAAGTTAACCTTGAAGACGTGTCAAGTAGCACAGCTAGAAATATCTTCACAAGACTTGATATCATTTTTGCTAAGCTTTTGATCTAAACAATATTTTACCCATTGTGCTAGTTTGAGAGGCTAATGATGATCACTAAAGACAGTGTTTGGCATGTAAGCTAGATACTGTAGCAATATACAGTACCAGCAACTCTAGTCCCTCGAATAACTATCTATCCCAAACTGCTTCAATCTGCATACTTCCATCTCTCTTTCCTTCTCTCCTTCCATCTCTCTTTCCTTCTTTCCTTCTCTCCTTCCATCTCTTTTTCCTTCTCTCCTTCCATCTCTCTTTCCTTCTCTCCTTCCATCTCTCTTTCCTTCTCTCCTTCCATCTCTCTTTCCTTCTCTCTTTCCATCTCTCTTTCCTTCTCGCCTTCCATCTCTCTCTCCTTCTGTCATACAGTAATGCACTTGCTCCTCCCTCACTTATCTCTCTCTTCCATCTTATTCGTTGATACAGATGTGAGTACAGCTTCCCACTATCCATCTTTCTCTTCTCTCCGCCTTAACCATCTTTTCCCACGTTCCTGGGTGACACTGTCGGAGACCCACCAGCTGTCGCACCTTCCCTCGGTCTGAGACCCACCAGCATTTGGTCCATCCATCTATCCATCACCCATCACTTGGTTTCAATTTCACACAAAAAAAATATATAGATATATATACTGTGTATTTCACAACAGCACACCAAAATCCACTGTAAACACTACTCTGTGCACTATTTCAGCACCATTCCTGTTTTCAATTCCAGACATCAGCTATGAAAATATCTTATTCCCCCTCAGCTCTCTGTCTCACTTATGATCCTACTGTATAGGTAAGCAAATGGTTGACTTGCCAACTGCATTAGCGGCATTTGGCCTTGTATGAAAGAGAGAGAGAAAAAGAGAGAGAGAAAGACAGACACACCCTCTTTTACGTTTCCCATACCCCCATCTCGGTCTGTCCATTCTCCTAGGCTTACTATACTGAACAAAAATATAAATGCAACATGTAAAGTGTTGGTCCAATGTTTCATTAGCTGAAATAAAATATCCCAGAAATATTCCATACGCACATTGGCATGCTGACTACAGGAATGTCACCAGAGCTGTTGCCAGATAATTTAATGCTCATTTCTGTACCATAAGCGTTGTTTTAGAGAATTTGGCAGTACGTCCAACCGGCCTCACAACCGCAGACCACGTGTAACCACGTCAGCCCAGGACCTCCACATCCGGCTTCTTCACCTGCAGGATCATCTGAGACCAGCCACCTGGTCAGCTGATGAAACTGAGGAGTATTTCTGTCTGCAATAAAGCCATTTTATGGGGAAAAACTCATTCTGATTGGCTGGGCCTGGCTCCCCAGTGGGTGGGCCTATGCCCAGTCATGAGAAATCCATAGATGAGGTCCTAAGTTATTTATTTCAATTGACTGATTTCCTTCTATGAACTGTAACTCAGTAAAATCATTGAAATTGTTGCATGTTGTGTTTATATTTTTGTTCAGTATAGTTCCCCAAGCCTTACACCACATTTTCTCAAGCTCTCTGCTTCAACCTTTTATTTGACCTCCTTCACTCTATCTCTCTCTACCTTTTCTCTTCCCAGCTACGGGGCCTCTCCTTGCTCCTTCACGCCTCCAGTCTGTGTTGCTGTCTCATTCTGTCTGCTACGTTTCCAGCAGCTAGCTTCTTTATCTCTGTCCTCTCCACTCACCTGCTGTCCATCTTTCCCCCAAGATGACCTCTCAGGAGGAGAGGTTGTTCTTTCACCATCCCTCTCCTTCTCCCTCTCCTTCTCCCTCTCATTCTCCCTCTCCTTCTCCCACTCTTATTCTACCATATTCTCAACCAACATTGTTTCAGCCCATTAAACAACAGACACAAATCTGTTTGGAGACGGAGACTTGCATGGCCTTGGATGTGGCTCCATTTCTCTCTCCTGGGCCCCGTGTTGGCTTCTGGCCTGGGAAATCCATTTAGCCGCAGCGGCACAAGCCTGTGTTCCTGGCGCATGGAGGGCACCTGTACTTAATGAATTATACCTTCAGTCTGCATGTATACTCCATCCGCCTCTTTATAAGCAATAAAATACATAATGTTTACACGTATAAGACGGGCGGGTGGTGTATCATAAATATTTATATGTGTGTAGGATATACTATGGGGTCAGTGACACGTATGTATGGCCGTGGCACAAGGGGCAGGGCCAGTGGATGTTGTACGTGTCAATAGAGATGTGTGAGGTAAATGTGATTTGACTGTCCAATGCCATCTATCCTCCATGGTGTAATGAGTGGGGATAGAGGGGGATGAATGGCTGGCTGGTGGCCCTAGTGTGTCATAGCGGGTCATGTTTACTGGTGGACCCTGTTGACGCAGGGTCAAACGTGGAAGGGTGAGCAGAGATCATGTTTTATCCCCAATGGAACCCGTTGTGCTGTAAGCACATGACGTCAGTTGGAATGCCCAGCGGACGACCTCATTCCGGGCTGCGTTTTTTTGGTTTCTGGGAGCCCATTTTGTACAGCTGTATTTGTTCAGGTTGAATAAAAGTTGATTATGCTGCAGAAAGAATAGTCCAGTCCAGCAGCACAGTCCAAACGCGGATTCCAGCCGGCTAAGATAAAGCAGGAGCAGATTGCTTCATCCCATTAGACATGGCTAAAGTGAATAGAACGAAAAGGGGTGGGTGAGAAATGTCATGGGGATGAGCCTTAGAGGGATCTAGTGGAACTCTGTCATGCCGAGGTAACACTCTCTGTCTGGTGACAGTACAGCTCTCTCTCTCTCTCTCTCTCTCTCTCTCTCTCTCTCTCTCTCTCTCTCTCTCTCTCTCTCTCTCTCTCTCTCTCTCTCTCTCTCTCTCTCTCTCTCTCTCTCTCTCTCTCTCTCTCTCTCTCTCTCTCTCTCTCTCTCTCTCTCTCTCTCTCTCTCTCTCTCTCTCTCTCTCTCTCTCTCTCTCTCTCTCTCTCTCTCTCTCTCTCTCTCTCTCTCTCTCTCTCTCTCTCTCTCTCTCTGTGTATGTCTTTTCTCCCCATCTTCCTGTTCCCTCCTATCGCACCACGCTGATCCTGTCTCCAACTTCCCCACTCTTCAAAGGAAGCAACCACTCCTGCTCTCTGTCAAACCTCTGCATCTGTTTTCCCATGAATGAACCAGCATTGATCTGATAGTGGTAACGATGAGAGCCCTTTTGTTGCACCAAAAAAGCCAAAGCCGCTTCATTTGTGAAGAGATCATTGTTTAAGACAACAATGAAATACAGAGGTTCAAGTCAAACAGATAAAAACATCGCTATTTTTTTTCTTCTCTATCACTCTCTCTCACACACACAGTACACACACACTGTACCTTGGCAGCCATGATCATGGAGGAGCCGCCGCGGACCCCCAGGATGGGGATGTGTGTCTGTGCGGAGATGAAGTCCAGGATCTGGGCTATGGCCTCCTGATCTGTATCGTCCCCGAACACCACGCCCTGCAGCCAGTGCTCTGTCATCAGGTCACAGATGCTCTTGATGATGCTCTTAGGGTCCGTCTCATTCATGGTGAGCACCTCCACGTTGGGCGCCAGCGGCATGTGCAGGAAGTCGTCCTTCTCCCTGGCGCCCGCCAACGCCACCTCGCTAGAGTTGCCCACCAGCACCACAGCGATGCTGAGGCCCTGCACCAGCTTGGGCAGCACCTGGTGGTGGGGGGGCTGGGCCATGGGGATGTAGTGGGCCACGCCCCCACCCTTGTCTCTGCGAGAGTGACAGGCGGGGGGCAGGTGGAACATGCACAGCAGGAGGCCCAGGAGGGACAGGGACAGGGAGGAGAGGGCCGCACGGCGCCGGGGAGGACGTCTCACCTCCTGGGGGGGCAGGGGTGTGGGGGACGCTCGCCTTTCCTGAGGGTGGGAGGGGCTGAGGCAGCCGCAGACAGGCATAATGGAGGAGAGGGAATGTAATACCTGGGGGGAGGGAGGAGAGAGAGAGAGAGAGAGAGAGAGAGAGAGAGAGCGAGAGAGAGCGAGAGAGAAAGCGAGAGGTTAATGTGGCCCATACACATTGATTGACTTAAGTGGATTGACAAGAGCCTATAACATGAATCAGTGTATATCACTAACCACGTTTCCATCTACAGTTTTTATATGAGTAAAGTCATACCGTATAAAAAAAAATCACTACAGCTGTGATAGAAACAGGAAGTTTCGGTACAATTTTATAAATGCATTGGTAAAAGTAATTATGTGAGAAATGGTGGTGGAAATGCCTTTATGTGCAAATATTGATATAATAATCATCATATCGAAGTAAACTTGGAGTCACGCGATGATATGTTGTGGTTCTCCCACTATGACTCGGAAAACCATTCAGTTTATTAAGCTATAGATTATGATGAACATCAAAGGGTGGTGAAAGTGCACGGTGATCTTGATGCTCCTTTCCAATAAATACAGAGGGTCTTATTCTGGTGACATGATGATTTATGCTTGACTGCCGTTTGACATCTGCGAGCTGTTGGCTAGAGTGCACGTGCCAAGACCAGAGTAAGAAAACATTTGCTATTTAACACATCCGTTTTTGTGACAAAACTGTCAGTAGAGTTGAAAATGTGATAGAAACACATTGAACTTTAGATTTTTATTTGGTACATGAACACTTAAGCGAAAAAGTACATTTTGTGTGCACTATGTCATCACGCACTGACTTTTATCCGTAAAAAGTCTGTTCGGTGGAAACACACCACTGTTGGGAAAATGTGCATATTTTCGCATTGAAAATCTGTCGCCAATTGGATGGAAACCTAGCTAGGACAGGTTGCATATTACATACATAAATAGTGCATAAACACACACACACGGAGACAGGGTATACATACACTCATACTGATCAATATTTCATGAGGTGTGTTTTCAAGCAGGATAATGGTCTTTATTATGGATGACATAAACTCTCCTGCTGGATGGGTGGCTGAATCCCTGACAGGGAGGGAAGAGGAGAAATAGAGAAGGCTGGAGGAGGAGGGAAGATGGGAATGCAAAGGAGAGAGGGAGAGTTAGGATGAGAGAGAGAGAGAGAGAGAGAGAGAGAGAGAGAGAGAGAGAGAGAGAGAGAGAGAGAGAGAGAGACGCATGTTGACTGAGGAACTGGCTTGATGAGATGAGTGAACACTGGCTCCCTGATACACAGACAGAAAGATGGACAGATTCTGAGGGAGGGAGTGATGGATGCCCCGAGTGAATAACAAGTCTCAATACCCCCCTCGCATCTTCACCCCTCCTCCTCTCTTCCGTCCTATTTTACCCCAACACTCATTTACTCTCCATCCCTCCATCCACTTCCCTCCAACGCTTTACTTGAATGACCACATACTGTATCTCTCTTGGGCTTTTTTATAGACCTTCATTAACAGTGATGCAGAGGGAAGGAAGAAGAGAGATAGAATGAAACAAAGTGAGAAGAAAAAGTAGTTCAACATCTCCTATTTTAAAAACTATACAGTGAGCTCCAAAAGTATTGGGACAGTGACAAATTTTTTGTTGTTTTGGCTCTGTACTCCAGCATTTTGGATTTGAAATGATCCAATGACAAGTGCAGACCGTCAGCTTTCATTGGAGGGTATTTTCATTTAGACCATTTAGAAATTACAGCACTTTTTGTCCCTTCATTGTAGGGGAGCAAAAGTATTGGGATAAATTCACTTACGTGACACTTATATGTGTATTAAAGTAGTAAAAAGTTTAGTATTTGGTCCCATATTCATAGCACGCAATGACTACATCAAGCTTATGACTCTACAAATTTGTTGGATGCATTTGCTGTTTGTTTTGGTTGTGTTTAAGAAAAAAAACACATCCAATAGAAATGAATGGTAAATAATTTATTGTGTCATTTTGGAGTCACTTTTATTGTAAATAAGAATAGAATACGTTTCTAAACTCTTCTACATTAATGTGGATGCTACCATGATTACGGATAATCCTGAATGAATCATGAATAATGATAAGTGAGAAAGTTACAGATGCACAAATATATCCCCAAGACATGCTAACCTCTCACAATTACATTAACAGGGGAGTTTAACATTTATGGGGGGTATGATATTTGTGGGTGTGTGAGTGTGCATATCAGCGGCTCCTAAATATTGTGGGCGTTGTTGTAATAGTGTCTGTGTGTGTGTGTGTGTGTGTGCGTGTGTGTGTGTGTGTGTGTGTGTGTGTGTGTGTACACTCACTCACCATTGAACAAAAGCAAACGCTTAAAAGGCAGAGGGAGTAAAAAGAACAATCCTGAACAATACAACAAACAAACTCTATAGGAACGAGACAGTGAGCAAGATATAGAGTGAAAGAGAGAGAGGAGAGATTGAGAGGCTGGGGGATGAAAGGGGGAGGTATGTAGAAATGACAAAAATACTTATTTAGGATAACTAATTGCTGGAGGTTCGTCAGCACTAATTACAGGTCCCTGTGTTAATTGTCAATTGCCCACTCCTCTAAAGAGAGAGGGAGAGGGAACAGGGGAGGGAGGGAGGGAGGGAGGGAGGGAGGGAGGGAGGGACAGAGAAGAGCGACAGAGGAAAAGAGAGAATAGAAATACAAATGGAGGGACACCAAGAGACAGAGAAAGAGATTCATGGAGAGAGAAAGGAGGAGGGGAGAGAAAGGAGGAGAGAGAGAAAGGAGGAGGGGAGAGAAAGGAGGAGGAGAGAGAAAGGAGGAGGGGAGAGAAAGGAGGAGGGGAGAGAAAGGAGGAGGGGAGAGAAAGGAGGAGGAGAGAGAAAGGAGGAGGGGAGAGAAAGGAGGAGGGGAGAGAAAGGAGGAGGGGAGAGAAAAGGGAGGAGAGAGAAAGGAGGAGGGGAGAGAAAGAGTAAGAGGGAGGATTGTCAGCTGGAGAGGGCTTTGATGAAAAGCAAGTGAGAGGGAAGAGGAGAGGGGAATGGCAGCAGATAGACTGAGAAAAGAAAGAGGGATGGGAGAGAGGGGGAGGAAAAGGAAGAACGAGAGAGAGGGGGAGATGCTCTCTTTGAATCTGTACTTCTCTAGCAGCACTCAGTTTCCATGGCAACAATTAAAATAGGCCTCTCCACACACTGTTGATGGACACAGAGATATATACGCACACACACACACACACACACACACACTGCCCATTCCCACACATTGATGTGCCCTGGCATATCGCAAACTCTGATAAGCAATCAATACACCCTTGCAATGGGTCCATTTTACACACCGATTCTTTTCACGGGCAAATTAACATAGACACATTTCACACACCAACACATATTACACATATATACACAACGTCCATTCAGATGATGAACCAATGAAGTTCTATAATTCCCAGAAAGTCACTTAAAGCACACAAAGGTTGATCACATAATAGAATGAGAAGTCTAAGAGAAGACCCCACAGCAAGCCCTGAAAACATGTCTCACGCACCATTTGGTTTATTTAACGCACCAATGCACACTGCGATATCTATTACACACCGATGGACCCCTACATAGGCTCCCACACTGATACCAGCCTAGGGGCTAAACTCTGCAGCGCTCGGCCCATGTGACTAAAACAGCCCCGACCCAACACTGAATCCAAACGACCGACTAATTAGGAATGTGTGCCGACAGCTACTGGTGGTTACCTCAGTGAAAAACCCAGGTAATAAGTGGGACTAAATGGACTATAAAAAGTGTAATTACCATTAACGAAATCTTGGGCCAACATGGCACAACTGCTGTAGAGACACTGTTAGGATATGAGGCATGACGCATATATTATGGCTCTGTAATTGGACGCCTTCGTCAGCCATAAATCACACAATTACAACTGGCACTGGGCCGGGGTGGTGGTGGCGAGCACCTCTTGTCAAAATAGCCCGGAAATTAGACGGACACTTGCGTTTACGCACAGACATAATAGAGCGCCATCACACTGGCAAAGGACAACCGTACCCACAAAATAACAGTAGCACAGTACTCTCTCTCTCTCTCTCTCTCTCTCACACACACACACACACACACACGGCCGTGCTGTTGTGTTTCCTGGAAATTCATAATATGGAGAAGCTATCAAAAGCTTTCCTTTATAATTAATGCACATTTGCTTTCTACAGTGACAAAACAAGTGATATTGGGCAAAGTATACAATACAGGGGAATATTGACTTCCAGTATTATCCAGAAGGTAAGGTTTGTCTGTGACAGCAGCATGTACTATCAGGCCCCTGAGGGGATGAGCTGGCCCCTAGAACACAGGGCCAAACCGCTGAGAGGAGTGAACTAACTGTAGCTCAATTGGTAGAGCATGGCGCTTGTAACGCCAGGGTAGTGGGTTCAATCCCCGGGACCACCCATACGTAAAAATGTATGCACACATGACTGTAAGTCGCTTTGGATAAAAGCGTCTGCTAAATGGCATATTAAACTATGTTGGCTCTAGTGGAAAAGTACGTACATGGCCTTTAGCTGGCTGCTGGGGAGGAGGAGGGGGGTCTATTTGAACCTGAGGTCTGGACGTGGTGTATGTTCTGCAGCAGCCACTCACAGCCCCTCATTACCATACACAGCCAGGCATACATTCACATTTACCGAGAGGCATTGAGTGTATAATGGTGTCTATTTCAAGAGAAAGGATGTTGGAATGCCAATCGCTGTCTCTCTCTTCTCATTATGTGTCAGGACTGACAGTCGTGATATTTGCATGAATACGAAGAACAAATGCAATATCTCATTTCTATTGCCTGCTTTGATATTTAGGAGAGTGCGGAGGACAACAACAAGAGACTATCACTCATTGAGTCTAAACTGTTTATGACCCGTGTATTCATACACAATCTTTGCCCGGAACTCATACTGCAGTACTGATAAATTGTGTCAAAGACCCAAACATTTTCTCCAAAAGAAGCCATGAAGTTTGTATCTTAATCTGTTTTCAGGTGGAGAAGGATTCTATTTCTGGCTTGCGCACGAAACCCAATATCCGTGGCTTGTCTTTGAATATCAAGTGTCTTTAAGGAGAAAAGTACTTAACAATGCCTGAAGTTGAGTAATGTGTTTTGACACAACCATTAAGGTAAGCAGTTGGTCCTGTAATCACTCTTAGAGTAGATTTCTATTTACACCTACTCTTTTGATGGAAGGAGAAAAGTTAATCTCCTCCCTGACTTGTGGGCTCACTGCCCCGTATGCTTATCAGTGTACGTGAGCAATTCCACTTTAGCTGGCCTTTTTTCATTTTAAACATCCTTTACGTGTGTATGATTTCACAGTGTTGCCTTTTGGAATGGTGAGAAAACCAGAGTGCCCCCATGCGAATAAGGGCCCTGGCCCCTGTAATCACTTTAAATGTGTTTTATTGACAGCTTTTCACAGACTAGAGCCGCAATAATCTGTCCTCCTCCATCCATCTCATTCCAAGCTGTTATTTTTGGAACCAGGATCCTGCATTTGGATTAGTAGGTGTGCAGGGTATTTCCTTTGTGTGTCTGTCTGTGTGTGTGTGTGTGTGTGTGTGTGAAGGAGAGACAACAGTGTGAAAATATTGTATTTGTCCTTCTTGCGTGCAGGGATATAAATAGGTCTGAATTGAATTTGGTGCTGGAGCAGTTGCCTAAAAGAAGATATGGGGATATAGCTACCTGCTCAAAATCCGCCTCCCGTGAGTGAAAACCAACAGCTCTTGTGTACAGTCAATTTAATCAAAATCGTACCCTGAAATATGCTCAGGCAAGAGCACGACCTAATCCAGTTCAGTACTGTGGTGTCCATGTCTGTCTGCATTACACCCTGTAAAGCCAGAGGACAAAGGGACAAAGGGAACAAAACATCCCAGCCTCTGTGCTACTAAGACTTACTGTACTGTTGCCAAACAACATTCGCAAAACGACAAACTAACAATTGAGGATGACAACTGTATTCTGTTCCCAATGGCTACTATGGCTTTGAAAAAGTTCACTTACAGAATGCATAGATACAGTGTCGCAACTGATATTCAAAAGGCTTGGACTGTAATATTGCTTTGGTTACGGATTGGATGGATGGTGACCAGGGTTTTTCAGTATAGTGTGTGATAGCTTCTGTTTAGTGTACCAGAGCAATAACAGCAGCTATCACTTGACCTGTATCAAATTCCTCACAATTCTATCTTCAATAATGGCAAAATAGTAATACATTACTTTGTTCTCCAGTCAGGTGAATGACTGATGGATTTAATTTTCAAGTATTCATTTAATGTTTTAATTAATGGATTTTGATTCACTGTAAGCATTAATTCATGGGACATGTCATTTGGAGACTACGCCACATTTTGCGAAGGTGTGAGACAGATTACATTATTAAAGGGTGTAATTCAGCGCTGGAGCATCTGTTTTGGCAGCATGTCTAAACCCTTGTGAGCGTCGCTGGAGACTAGGATTCCAGTTAAGTATCTATTTTCCGTGGTTGTTTTTATGCATGATCCTCACTATTTCTTGCAGGCGTAAGGCTGTCATGCCTGTCTCCAGCCGTCTTCCAGGGCCGTGTGCGCCTCCGCTCCCAGCAAATGATGAGACTCCCCACGGGGATAATGACATCTAGGAGCGCTTTCCAATGGATGTCCCATGTTTAATCCCACCCAGCACTCAGCCACGAGGCACTCTGCAGAGTAAGCCTCAGCTCCGTCGACAGCACCCCCACATCTAGAGCTGTCACTCCAACATGGTATCTGTGTGACAACTATCGTAATGTTTCAATCAAACACACTTTGTTTGTATTGTTCGTTGTATGGTTCTAAGAGACCCGCCTCCATTAACTACTGTAGAAGAAGCAGTGCTTGTCCTGGACAGGAACTCACCGGAGCTGAGTACCGGCACCTCAAATGTTCTACTGCTTGAGCTCCTGTTCCTCTTACAGAATATTAGCTCAAAAGTATCGTGGAGCTCCTGCACCTAAATATAAACAGTAACAGCACCCAAAATGAGTACCGGCACCTATTTCAGTCCAAATCAAGCAATGATAAGAAGCACAACACAAAGTAAAACATATTTGACAATGTACTTTCTGTACTCTTTATCAAGTTATCATCTAGAAATAGAAAGTCAATTAAATAATGGTGATTAATTGCATTGTATTGCCACACAGTATAGGCTGATGATTCATAGCTAGCCGTACAGAACAAAACTTTTCATAAAATGTAGTTACATACCAAATGGAACAGCTTACATATAGTATATTCATATATGCAAATATACGCAAATGACGGTACAAAAATAGAGGCCTGTGTGCAAAAGGTGATGTGAATCCCACCAGGTCAAACCCTCCTGAGTTATCTGTGGCAGTAGTTACGACTACCAGAGCACTTCATTTGCATCACCACAGTCAGTGAAGTGAGTCCGCCAACACCTTCAATTATGAAACAATTATCATTCATGAGTTTGCTTGTGAAAAGCTGTAAGATTGAATTGCTGTTAGTCGTCCTCTGACTGAATTCATGAAGCACTTCCTATTCGCTACGCTCCACAGGGCTAATTTTCATCTGCTGGCTCATCCCTGCTCTCTCTGGGACGGTGTCAGTTGTACTCACAGACACCAAAAGGTCATAAATTAGCAATAAGGACCGTTGAAGTAGACATGTTGTTAAGCAACCTGGTGGTACCTTCAAGAGGAGCTTTCAAAAAACACAGTTTTGCATATAAATATGCATTTCTGCCCTTCGAAAGGGAAAGGTGGAGAGTAAGTCCCCCTGCCCACCTCTTTTCATGAATGGCCCTAAATATATGTAGCAATTGTTTGTGTTTGAAAAGCAAATGTTTCACATTAGTCGTGTGTTGAAAATAGCCAGGGGACAAAAGCACCTGAGCATCAGCATCATAATAATCATGTTGTGTGTGAATGTGTTTTGATATCATCAACTGACACAAATGTAAACATCATCAAAGTGTCACGATGTGAAACCTGTGCGTCTACGTCACTCTCTGGCCTAGCGGCATCGTCAAAGCCCTTGTAGCTGTTTTGTGTAATATAATGGTGTTGACCCTAATGGCTGTGGGCCTCCCTATTGAGTTATTATTTTTATGCAAGCACTAAGCTCCCAGACTCTTTCATAACACTGTCAGCCCAGCGCGCCCAACTCTCAGAAACATTTGAGGAGCATATTTTATTCACTCGTAGCAGAGTACAATTCATAATATGGCTCGACTGATTCACAGTTTTAATTAAAAACTAGCCTTAGCGCCGGTGGTAACATCCTGATGTATTAAGACCCGACCTCATCCACCCAAGACTGAGTCCACAGTGGGCGAGGGGGTGGGGGGAAGGTGGTGGGCAAAATGCCTAGGAGGGGGGAAAGTGCTTTGTTTCACACAGCAAGGTGGTACAGTAGTCAGGCAGTGTGTGCGGTAACATTCATGACAGATGGCTTTGGCAAGTTTTGTTTTAATAAAGAATAGTAAGAGAAAAAATGATACGCAGTGTATATATAGAACAGACACTGTTGGGGAATGGCCAGTGCAGCAAATTTCACATGAATTGATGGAATTTGCTTTGGTCTGACAGTAATGTTAAGTTTATGTCATCCTCCCATTTAAATCACAGCTACAACGGAATCCCTTGATGCAGAGAGATTTTAATTAAAAATGGTGAGAGAGAGTGTGTGCTGGCAAGAGAGGGAGGCAGATTGAAAGAAAGAGAGAGAGTTATAAAGATAGAGATAGAGAGGCAGGACCAAAGTTAGATCAGAGCGGTGATACACAAGAGACAGAGGGAATAGAGGGAAAGAAGAGAGGGAACAGTGTGAAAAAGAGAATGGTGGCAGGACAGAGGAGATAAGTGAAGAATGCGTATTCAGGGTAAAATGAAAACAGGAAAAGTTTAAAGTACATTTCAACTTCCCTTATTCCTTACTTTCCTCTCTATATAGCTCACTGTACATTTTGGGGATTTTTTCCCCCATTCTGCTCACAGTACAGGTCAGATTTTTTACAGTTTGTTTGTGTGTGTGTGTGCGCGTAACTGCGCATACATGCATGCCTTTCTCTATTTTCATTCCCCCTTCTCTTCTCCACATCTCCCTTCCTCAGTCACTCTCACAGTAATTCTTTAAGGTTTGGCACACACTGGCGATGCAGACCACAGCCAAACACACAGCCATAAACAAGCACACACAGACACACACACCCACATGCACCAACACTTTGACTGATGCATATGTATACAATGCAATATAATCCATTAATGTACACTATACAATGCCCTTACCTTAGGTAATGAACATGTAGAAACACACTCACACACTACCCCAGCCAGCCATCCTTAACAATACTGCCTTCTCAATTACACATTCTTTACCTCGGACACAAGGCCACAAACACGGTATCTAGATCAGGGCTTGGCAGCTCGTGCCCTAAGGAGCCATGGGGGATTATGTTCCTCGTATCCCCGACTTCATAAGACACATCAGTTCTCCTCCTCAACGAAGCCCAATCAATGGCAGCAACATGAAAGGTGGCTGGTTAGCCCGCCCCACAGTGGCTGGCCCTCTAGCATGCAGCCGGGCTCCTCGTACTCCTGATTCAGCTCTGGGAGGGCTGGGGGAGCTGGAGCCAACCACCACCTGGAAGGAGCCCTCTCCTCTGTAAACCCAGGGTAAACCTTTAATTGGACATCATACATGTAAATGTGAGTGAAAACAGGATAGCAGGGTGTCAAGACTTTGAAACTTTTCTTACTTTATGCCTTATGCATGTTTTTGTATGGCCTTGTTAGATAGTGTCCATTGATCTTTAAGAACTTTTAGAGGGATTATGGTGGCAACTCTTATGTAAATCATCATTGGGCTTCAGCCATTTTCCGTTCACCTGTGTAAAGCTTTTGAAAATTTTCTACTGGCTTTTAAACTGATCACATCCGCAACACTCCCTCATGTCTTCACATTGCACTTGGCTGATCTTCATCACGGTCGACACAGTGCAATATACCACGTCTTTCTTTTCCTGGAGGTTTGAGCCAGAAAAGCCCATCTATCCCACACTCACAGTGTGAGTGTCCATTGATCTTAAATGACTGGATGGGTGTCATGACTTCCTCCGAGGCTGCCTCCTCTCCTTGTTCGGGCAGGCTTCGGCGTTCATCGTCACCGGCCTTCTAGCCACTGCCGCTCCTCATCTATTCATTCCATTGGTTTTGTCTTGTTTGTTACACACACCTGGTTCATATCCCCTCATCAGTACCTGTATAAGTGTTCCCTCTGCCCCCTTGTCTTTGTGTGTGATTGTTTATTGTGGAGGTTCGATTAGCTCGGTGGAGCTCTTTGTTATTTTGTATCGCCGGGTTATTTTCACCCGTGTGCTTCGTTGTTTTCCAGTGCGCCTGTTTTCCACACTGGAGTGTTGGACGCATTGCTGCGTACTACTGTGTTTCAGAATAAACCTTGTATTCTGTGATTTGCCCTCCTGTGCCTGACTCCTTCAAATCACTCACCACAATGGGTAGAAGGATCATTAGGCTAATGCTATGGTGGTAGCTATCTAGTCTGGCGGTGTGAATGTATCAGGGTCTGGCAGTGTGAACGTATCAGGGTCTGGCGGTGTGAATGTATCAGGGTCTGTTGGTGTGAACATATCAGGGTCTGGCAGTGTGAATGTATCAGGGTCTGGCGGTGTGAATGTATCAGGGTCTGATGGTGTGAACGTATCAGGGTCTGGCTGGCGGTGTGAACGTATCAGGGTCTGGCTGGCGGTGTGAACGTATCAGGGTCTGGCGGTGTGAACGTGGCCTAATTATCTCAGCTTTCGAGGTGGTGAACATTTGGGGCTGTGGCTTCATTTAGCACTCTGTCGTCTTCCTCTAGGGGCTTTATTTAAAGCCTGTGTTCTCCACCTCCTCCACCCTCATACTTCCCCCACTACACCCCATTCCAGCTCTCATCTCAGCCACCATCTTTAACTCCCCCCCCCGCGCCCCTCTTGCCCCCCACCATCCCTCTCTGGTCATGGTTAATTAATTGCCAAGCTGTTCACTGCCCATGCCAACTGTAACATAGACAAACACTCGTTGATACGTTGATACCCACATACATTCACGCTCGCCAGTATGCATGTTTTGGAATATTTTTTATTCTGTACAGGCTTCCTTCTTTTCACTCTGTCAATTAGGTTAGTATTGTGGAGTAACTACAATGTTGTTGATCCATCCACAATTTTCTCCTATCACAGCCATTAAACTCTGTAACTGTTTTAAAGTCACCATTGGCCTCATTGTGAAATCCCTGAGCGGT
The DNA here is from genome assembly GCF_020615455.1 of Coregonus clupeaformis. Taxonomy (NCBI): domain Eukaryota; kingdom Metazoa; phylum Chordata; class Actinopteri; order Salmoniformes; family Salmonidae; genus Coregonus; species Coregonus clupeaformis. The sequence goes on from NC_059198.1 coordinate 10,252,894, forward strand.
TTCCTTCCTCTCCGGCAAATGAGTTAGGAAGGACACCTGTATCTTTGTAGTGACTGGGTGTGTTGATACAGTGCCTTGCAAAAGTATTCATCCCCCTTGCCGTTTTTCCTATTTTGTTGCATTACAACCTGTAATTTAAATAGATTTTTATTTGGATTTCATGTAATGGACATACACAAAATTGGCGAAGTGAAATTAAAATAATAACTTGTTTCAAATAATTCTAAAAACTAAATAACGGAAAAGTGGTGCGTGCATATGTATTCACCCCCTTCGCTATGAAGCCCCTAAATAAGATCTGGTGCAACCAATTACCTTCAGAAGTCACATAATTAGTTAAATAAAGTCCACCTGTGTGCATTCTAAGTGTCACATGATCTGTCACATGATCTCAGTATATATACACCTGTTCTGAAAGGCCCCAGAGTCTGCAACACCACTAAGCAAGGGGCACCACCAAGCAAGCGGCACCATGAAGACCAAGGAGCTCTCCAAACAGGTCAGGGACAAAGTTGTGGAGAAGTACAGATCTGAAACTTTGAACATCCCACAGAGCACCATTAAATCCATTATTACAAAATGGAAAGAATATGGCACCACAATAAACCTGCCAAGAGAGGGCCGCCCACCAAAACTCACGGACCAGGCAAGGAGGGCATTAATCAGAGAGGCAACAAAGAGACCAAAGATAACCCTGAAGGAGCTGCAAAGCTCCAGAGCGGAGATTGGAGTATCTGTCCATAGGACCACTTTAAGCCGTACACTCCACAAGCTGGGCTTTACGGAAGAGTGGCCAGAAAAAAAGCCATTGCTTAAAGAAAAAAATTAGCAAACACGTTTGGTGTTCGCCAAAAGTAATGTGGGAGACTCCCCAAACACATGGAAGAAGGTACTCTGGTCAGATGAGACTAAAATTGAGCTTTTTGGCCATCAAGGAAAATGTTTTGTCTGGCGCAAACCCAACACCTCTCATCACCCCGAGAACACCATCCCCACAGTGAAGCATGGTGGTGGCAGCATCATGCTGTGGGGATGTTTTTCATCGGCAGGGACTGGGAAACTGGTCAGAATTGAAGGAATGATGGATGGCGCTAAATACAGGGAAATCTTGAAGGAAACCGGTTTCAGTCTTCCATAGATTTGAGACTGGGACGGAGGTTCACCTTCCAGCAGGACAATGACCCTAAGCATACTGCTAAAGCAACACTCAAGTGGTTTAAGCGGAAACATTTAAATGTCTTGGAATGGCCTAGTCAAAGCCCAGACCTCAATCCAATTGAGAATCTGTGGTATGACTTAAAGATTGCTGTACACCAGCGGAACCCATCCAACTTGAAGGAGCTGGAGCAGTTTTGTCTTGAAGAATGGGCAAAAATCCCAGTGGCTAGATGTGCCAAGCTTATAGAGACATACCCCAAGAGACTTGTAGCTGTAATTGCTGCAAAAGGTGGCTCTACAAAGTATTGACTTTGGGGGGGGTGAATAGTTATGCACACTCAAGTTTGATGTTTTTTTGTCTTATTTCTTGTTTGTTTCACACACAAAAATATTTTGCATCTTCAAAGTGGTAGGCATGTTGTGTAAATTAAATGATACAAACCCCCCCAAAAATCCATTTTAATTCCAGGTTGTAAGGTAACAAAATAGGAAAAATGCCAAGAGGGGTGTAATTAATAAGTTCACCATGCTCAAAGGGATATTCAATTTTTTTTTACCAATCTACCAATAGGTGCCCTTCTTTGCGAGGAATTGGAAATCCTCCCAGGTCTTTGTGGTTCACTGCTCGACTGAGGGACCTTACAGATAATTGTGTGGGGTACAGAGATGAGGTAGTAATATAAAAATCATGTTAAACACTATTATTGCACACAGAGTGAGTCCATGCAACTTATTATGACTTGTTAAGCACATTTCTACTCCTGAACATATTTAGGCTTGCCATTACAAAAGGGTTGAATAGTCTCAAGACATTTTAGCTTTTTATTTTTTATTAATTTGTAAACATTTTGAAAAACATAATTCCACTTTGACATTATGAGGTATTGTGTGCAAGCCAGTGACAAAAAATCTAAATGTAATCCATTTTAAATTCAGGCTGTAACACAACAAATTGTGCACTGTACGTGAGTAGCGTCTGTATTTATCAAGGGTGACGTGCGTCCCGGAAACTATGAAGCAGGTAATCCACATTACTTGGCAGTTGAACTTTGTTGAATTTGGGACACTTTGCACTGAGGTGTTTAAGCAGCCACAGTGTTTGAAATGTGTTGCTTGCATAGCTGAGCGGCGGTTGAGAAGAGATTCAAAATAAGTTCTGACAATTATCCTGTTTGCTTCCCAGATTTAAAAAAAGTCAGGAGGGGGAAAAATCTAAATTAAATACTGAAAATATTGCATGTATTCAACCTGGGGTTTGAAACTCAGTTGCGTTGCAGTTAAGCAGAGGTTGTGACTAAATAGAAAATGACAAGAGAAACAGAGTGTTCCCTATAATACTGTGGTTAGACTAAATCTGTGCAAATTAATCTGTGGGAAGGCAACATCCACAGAGCAAAGCGGTGGTTCTGTACTTTTATAATCCAACATTTATAAACAATATTCATTAGCTCTCAACCATATTTGGCTTCAGTAATCAATGAGAGTTACACGTGAAATTGATTGAATACATGCAATTATTTACACCAGAGTGCTTTAAATTATGATGTTGTGCTGCATTGGCTGTTCTCAGATATTATAGTATCACACACTTTGACGAGCGTGTTGAGATTGAACCCTCCTGTTTTCAATCATACTCGATGCTGGTTACACTTCTATACACTGTAACATCCTTGGGCGTGTCATCGTTTCATCAAGACATCGCTCCCTCTCCCTAATATAGGACAGAGAGAGGCTAAACCAGTTATTCCTCTCAGTGGTAAATATATGTCTGCAATGCCCAACACCCACAGCTCTTTGCTGCCACGTATCACAGATCTTGACAGTAACTGGAAGGTAATCAGGGGAGAATTAGGTTCCTATTGGCAGTTGTGCTGGGAAACTCCAGGGGGCAATTTTCCCTAACACAGTCCAATCAATAACTTCTAATATTATCTACTAGTCACATAAATCCTTCTGATTCCTTAGGGTGACAGAGGTTGCTGGCTGGCGGGGTTACTCAAGCAAAGTGTCCATTAACTATAACATTTCAATACCAGTGAGAAGAGAGGCTGGACTGTGGCAGTGTTAGCCTCAGAAAAACCTGCACTTCAGGATGGACAAGGGTCACTCACTTGGTATATTTGTACTGTACATTTCATGGTTGTGACATCATAAACTGGCTTTTAGGAATGTAAGTGTTTTGCTTGATGGATATGGCAACCTTATAATGTAGGAGAACAAAGAGTAATGTACAGAATACTGTATGTAGACTATTGCATCTACGAAAATATCCTATTTCTTTGATAGGATGAATTAAACCACAGTCCATCTCAAAGCTTTAATTTCTCCCCAGAGACCACTGCCTCTGTAGTTAAAACAAGGTAAAACATTTGAATAACATTACTTTCACATTCTGAAGATTTATGACCGTAGAAAATGCTAAGGTAATCCCATACAGCAAATATAGAACTTGTCATGGCCTTTTCAAACTGAGTGTGTTCCCTATAAAGCTATGGTTAGTCTGTGAACGTTCCTATTGATGCATCATGCAATATCCACACAGGTTGTGAAGTTTCAAGTTTTTGTTACTTCAAATACGTATGGGACATTTTAATAAAACTAACTCCCTGTGGCTCAAATTAAGTGCAGCAAGGCCTGGTTTTGTATGTACAGCACCAGAACATCATTGCTGTGTAACAAACACAAACTGTATTTTGCTGATATATAGAGATATCTGAAGATGCTGACCTACATTATCATTGTATAGCAGAACGAGAAGAAAACATTCTTCACATATAAAAATAACAGCCTTTGGGTGGAGAGGAAAATAGGTACAGTAACTGTTCAAAGCTATCAATGTATATGTAGGCTTTTCCATACATACATACATACAGCAACTGGAGCATCAACATACATCTCTGAAGTCTCGACATGGCAGTTTCCAAAGAAGTGCCTGAAGGTAACAGATGTCACCAAAGCAAATGTGGAACGCAATGCTCAGCTAATGATTGGGTCTCGAGGCGGTTTTCCAGGTGACTTATGTTCCTCTGTGGAGACAAGGATGAGTGAAGGTGTATTGATTCCTGTTGACAATTCAATCAATTCTATGCGCAGCCTGACATGTGTCAGTTCAATCTAAAAAGGTGATTCTGGTAGATCCAATTAATATTCATTGATAGCATTACCTCTGCAATAAAACCTATTAAAGCCAATAGTTTCCATATAATTCTACAATACCCACTACATTCTTCAATAATTATTAGCCAGATTTATGTTGAATATACTCCACAGATCCTAACCCAGAAAGACTACACAGCAATCATTTGTTCTTATACGTCCCCAAATAATATTCACAAATAGGCCTACAATATTGGAATAGTATTGTTGATGATCCAATACACACCACGCCATACTCTCACAAGCCATCAAACACAAGCAATAGAACCATTCAATTTCCTACTCTACTATATCTAGACCTATGTACACATCTACAGAAACTTGAAGAATAGTCTTAGTCTCTTCACTATCCTTCCCTCCTCCTTTATGCTAACTCGTCTCAGGATCTCCATTTTGCCACCTTTTGTGGATACGTTCAAAGAAAATCTCTCTCTCTCAAAAACAGAAATGTCAATTATTGAGTATCCTACCAGAAGACGCAAACTGGCTATTCAGCAAAGAGGGGAAAGCAGTATAAAACAGTATGAAACACTGGAGCAGGTGTCAAGATATAGGCAAGATATAGATCTCCATGTGTAGTAAGTCTTACCCATCCTTTAATTAGGTTGTATGGTAAGGGGGAGGGCAGAGTGTGCTTATTTTAGAATATTTCAGACTATTCTAGAGATCAAAGGTTGTAGCTGTATTGTATTGTATACGCTACTGCATGTGTCTACCTCTGACGTGTGTTTGGGATCTATGTTTGTATGTGCTGCTCGAGAGTCTATTTTTAAACTGCTTTGATGACTTAGTAAAATAAAACACAATTTTAAAAGGTTTCCTTTCCATCAGTTCAAACTGCAATCTATTCTCTTGCTCTCCATCTGCTTCGGGACCGTTCTCTCCATTAGTCAAAAGAAAAATGACTAACGCAAGAGCCAAGCCGCAGAACATTGAAACATAACTGTGCATGGTAATGATAAAGGCTACAGTAATACAATAAAGAGAAGAAATCCCATTTGTAATAGGTATTCATGAGCTATAGATAAGAATTAAAACAGATCTATGAACTAGAATTCTGATAGACCAATATCCTTATTTGAACCATTATTCTAAAATGTCCTAAAATGTCATATTTAGTTTCTAAGCTTCATAAAAGATCAGAGAGAACAAAATAATTGAATTTAGGCCTAATAGCCTCATGTAGAAAAATATTGCTATTAAAAAGGCTTAAACACACTCAATGTAAAAGTAGGTGGAGTTGAAACAGAGTAGTGAAACGGGTAATATTATTCAATAATAATGTTGATTTAGTTATGTTCTATATTAATGCTAGTTCTAATAATGCGACATGAGCCGTCAGTAACACTTCTTTACTGTTACAGGGACAGTAAAGAAGGCCGTTGTAAGGGTGGTGCTTTTCAGTTATAGTAGTGATAGTGTAATAGCATTTGTAGTGTGCTCACATCTACAGCCCCTAAGAGAAGAATTTAGTTTTTCAGTCTCACACTACGTAGTGGCTCAGTCTCTTGAAAGTCACGCCAGATTAACAGTGCATGGAGAAAAAGACGATAGGAGGGTGGAAAATGGGGAGAGCGTACGTTCAAAGTCAAAATGATAGCGAGAGTAAGAGGATGCTTATGAGAGAGGGAACGAGTATTGAGAGAGAGATGAGCTGAACGCATTGCAAAGATGGAAAAATGGAAATATGATAATGGCTCCTCTGGTTGATAATAGCTGTTTATGGGCCATTATTTACCGTTTCTGTATTCATATACATAGCGAGTCCAATCTCAGTCGGACATCAGGGAATAACAAATGTCTTCTTTCATCTTATTACACATAACAAAACACAGACACACATAGGCCTACACACAAACAAGCACTCACAAATGGGCACACCCTTTTGCCACAAAATCTCATTCAACAAATCCTTTAAGAGCTATGCAAATGAAGCTAGTAGTCAATAGCAGCTGAGTCAGGTTGAATAACCACGTAACGCTCACACACTGATGCAGTCCATTGATCAAAAAGTGCACCACGCTGAAAGCCTGAGCCCCTTTCCACCACAAGGCCTGCAGGTCCCACCCTGCACCACTACCACCACAAACCATCTCCACATTGATATGTTTATGCTGGAGATGACAGTTTTATGGGACACCAAAAATTTGTAAACTTGGAGATGTTGTTGAATTTGAGATTACAGTGGGGGAAAAAAGTATTTAGTCTGCCACCAATTGTGCATGTTCTCCCACTTAAAAAGATGAGAGAGGCCTGTAATTTTCATCATAGGTACACGTCAACTATGACAGACAAATTGAGAAAAAAAAATCCTGAAAATCACATTGTAGGATTTTTTATGAATTTATTTGCAAATTATGGTGGAAATGTAAAATAAGTATTTGGTCACCTACAAACAAGCAAGATTTCTGGCTCTCACAGACCTGTAACTTCTTCTTTAAGAGGCTCCTCTGTCCTCCACTCGTTACCTGTATTAATGGCACCTGTTTGAACTTGTTATCAGTATAAAATACACCTGTCCACAACCTCAAACAGTCACACTCCAAACTCCACTATGGCCAAGACCAAAGAGCTGTCAAAGGACACCAGAAACAAAATTGTAGACCTGCACCAGGCTGGGAAGACTGAATCTGCAATAGGTAAGCAGCTTGGTTTGAAGAAATCAACTGTGGGAGCAATTATTAGGAAATGGAAGACATACAAGACCACTGACAATCTCCCTCGATCTGGGGCTCCACGCAAGATCTCACCTCGTGGGGTCAAAATGATCACAAGAACGGTGAGCAAAAATCCCAGAACCATACGGGGGGACCTAGTGAATGACCTGCAGAGAGCTGGGACCAAAGTAACAAAGCCTACCATCAGTAACACACTACGCCGCCAGGGACTCAAATCCTGCAGTGCCAGACGTGTCCCCCTGCTTAAGCCAGTACATGTCCAGGCCTGTCTGAAGTTTGCTAGAGTGCATTTGGATGATCCAGAAGAGGATTGGGAGAATGTCATATGGTCAGATGAAACCAAAATAGAACTTCTTGGTAAAAACTCAACTCGTCGTTTGAAGGACAAAGAATGCTGAGTTGCATCCAAAGAACACCATACCTACTGTGAAGCATGGGGGTGGAAACATCATGCTTTGGGGCTGTTTTTCTGCAAAGGGACCAGGACGACTGATCCGTGTAAAGGAAAGAATGAATGGGGCCATGTATCGTGAGATTTTGAGTGAAAACCTCCTTCCATCAGCAAGGGCATTGAAGATGAAACGTGGCTGGGTCTTTCAGCATGACAATGATCCCAAACACACTGCACGGGCAACGAAGGAGTGGCTTCGTAAGAAGCATTTCAAGGTCCTGGAGTGGCCTAGCCAGTCTCCAGATCTCAACCCCCATAGAAAATCTTTGGAGGGAGTTGAAAGTCCGTGTTGCCCAGCGACAGCCCCAAAACATCACTGCTCTAGAGGAGATCTGCATGAAGGAATGGGCCAAAATAACAGCAACAGTGTGTGAAAACCTTGTGAAGACTTACAGAAAACGTTTGACCTGTGTCATTGCCAACAAAGGGTATATAACAAAGTATTGAGAAACTTTTGTTATTGACCAAATACTTATTTTCCACCATAATTTGCAAATAAATTCATTAAAAATCATACAATGTGATTTTCTGGATTTTCTTTTCTCATTTTGTCTGTCATAGTTGACGTGTACCTATGATGAAAATTACAGGCCTCTCTCTTCTTTTTAAGTGGGAGAACTTGCACAATTGGTGGCTGACTAAATACTTTTTTTCCCCCACTGTATGTTGTTGACTCATTTTCACAGACGAGCAGAAGAATATCAAAACGAGACAAACTCAAATACATACAGTATCCCCAGTGTGCAACCTACAGCATGTGACTAACACACACACACAGGGATGAGATGGGTTGTGTGGGTAGTTGCTGTAAGACAATGATAGTCTAAAAATGCTCATCAGTGTGTCCTACCTTGTGTATTGCCAGCCAAAATGTCATCCTTGCTTCTCAGAAGTAGCATGATGGTGTGGCCTGGGACTCCTCTCTCCCTCTCATAGCCTCAGACTGAGGGAGGGTGAACTGAGATGCACACACGAGGAAAAAGACAAGAAAGAGATGCATCACAATAGCCTACTCAAAAATTGAAACTATTACATATAACTTTAAAACTGCTCTGTCATTGAACGATAACAAAGGAACACATTACATCTACAAACCAAGTAGCATTTAAGTATGTATTACATTATGACAGTTAATTTACATTTTGATGGCTATGATGATACTGTGAATGCAGGCCTAAATATTCAAAGACCGTGTGTAAATGCAAGGCCGTAGAGAAAGACTCAACACATTAATAAGGTATGAGACACATCAGATAATATGAGACATATTTTTGATCTTGGATCTTATTTCATACTACTTTGATGTCTTGATATAATCGTGTACATGGGACTTTGAGATAAGCTAGCTCTTGAGAACCCAAGGGGGCCCAAGGGGGCCCAAGGGGGCTTACAGCTTCCCCCTCTTGGGTTCTCAGCTGAAGGGATGAACCACAGCTGGCTCCATGTGAACTACAATCCCAATGCTCTGTTTAAACGTTAATAATCATCTTTGCGATACCGTTTTGGAAACATAAAGACGTCTATTCTCACATCAAAATCATTTCACAAATGCAAAATATACACTTCCTACACACTGTTTTAACTGGTTTTAACACAGTTGCAGTCGACAGTATTTTTCAGTTACAACACTATTCTGACGTCCTTTATCCATTACACACAGGGGTACGGAGACACTTCGATAGCTAATTAGAACAGGTGGTCTTCTGTAAACAAGCGCCGTAACATTGAAATATGGCAATAAAAATTGTTTATTCATTTAGCAGAATCTCTTATACACAACGACTTACAGAAGCAATTAGGGTTGATTGCCTTGCTCAACGGCACAGCGACAGATTTTTCACCTAGTCGGCTCAGGGATTCGAACCAGCGACCTTTCAATTACTAGCCCAATGCTCTAAACCTCTAGGCTACCTGCCTCCCTTATAAAGGTGTGTTGTAACTCTTTTGAATGTATGATTATTCTTTCTCGCTGATGTGAAAGTTAAGTTCTAAATGTTTCCAAAACCGTATCGCAAGCGAAGGCATATTGATGTTTAGACAAAGCTTTAGGACAGCGTCGGAGCATTTGCCTCGGGCGGCAGACAGGTTTATGAATAGACGTATACAGTGCCTTCAGAAAGTATTCACACCACACATTTTGTTGTGTTATAGAGTGGGATTAAAATGAATTGAATTGAGAAAAAGTAATGTCAGTGAGCTACACAAAATACTCTGTAATGTCAAATTGGAAGAAAAATTCTAACATTTGTAAAAATAAATAAAAAATGTATATTGATATATATTAATATATATTGATTAGATAAGCATTAAATCCCCTGAGTCAATACATGTTAGAATCCCCTTTAGCAGCGATTACAGCTGTGAGTCTTTCTGGGTAAGTCTGTCCATTACTATTATTTTCTAAATTCTTCAAGCTCTGTCAAATTGGTTGTTGTTATTGCTAGACAACCATTTCAAGTCTTGCCATAGATTTTCAAGCAGATTTAAGTCAAACCTGTAACACGGCCACTCAGGAACATTCACTGTCTTCTTGGGAAGCAACTGCAGTGTAGATTTAGCCTTGTGTTTTAGGTTATTGTCCTGCTGAAAAGTGAATTCATCTCCCAGGGTCTGGTGGAAAGCAGACTGAACAAGGTTTTCCTCTAGGATTTTGCCTGTTTAGCTCCATTCCGTTTATTTGGATCCTGAAAAACTCCCCAGTCCTTAATATAATAATAATAATAATACACTGAACAAAACTATAAACGCAACAATTTCAAAGATTTTACTGAGTTACAGTTCATATAAGAAAATCAGTAAATTGATATAAATTCATTAGGCCCTAAATCTATGGATTTCACATGACTGGGAATACAGATACAGTGGGGGAAAAAAGTAGTTAGTCAGCCACCAATTGTGCAAGTTCTCCCACTTAAAAAGATGAGAGAGGCCTGTAATTTTCATCATAGGTACACGTCAACTATGACAGACAAATTGAGGGAAAAAAATCCAGAAAATCACATTGTAGGATTTTTAATGAATTTATTTGCAAATTATGGTGGAAAATAAGTATTTGGTCACCTACAAACAAGCAAGATTTCTGGCTCTCACAGACCTGTAACTTCTTCTTTAAGAGGCTCCTCTGTCCTCCACTCGTTACCTGTATTAATGGCACCTGTTTGAACTTGTTATCAGTATAAAAGACACCTGTCCACAACCTCAAACAGTCACACTCCAAACTCCACTATGGCCAAGACCAAAGAGCTGTCAAAGGACACCAGAAACAAAATTGTAGACCTGCACCAGGCTGGGAAGACTGAATCTGCAATAGGTAAGCAGCTTGGTTTGAAGAAATCAACTGTGGGAGCAATTATTAGGAAATGGAAGACATACAAGACCACTGATAATCTCCCTCGATCTGGGGCTCCACGCAAGATCTCACCCCGTGGGGTCAAAATGATCACAAGAACGGTGAGCAAAAATCCCAGAACCACACGGGGGGACCTAGTGAATGACCTGCAGAGAGCTGGGACCAAAGTAACAAAGCCTACCATCAGTAACACACTACGCCGCCAGGGACTCAAATCCTGCAGTGCCAGACGTGTCCCCCTGCTTAAGCCAGTACATGTCCAGGCCCGTCTGAAGTTTGCTAGAGTGCATTTGGATGATCCAGAAGAGGATTGGGAGAATGTCATAAGGTCAGATGAAACCAAAATAGAACTTCTTGGTAAAAACTCAACTCGTCGTGTTTGGAGGACAAAGAATGCTGAGTTGCATCCAATGAACACCATACCTACTGTGAAGCATGGGGGTGGAAACATCATGCTTTGGGGTTGTTTTTCTGCAAAGGGACCAGGACGACTGATCCGTGTAAAGGAAAGAATGAATGGGGCCATGTATCGTGAGATTTTGAGTGAAAACCTCCTTCCATCAGCAAGGGCATTGAAGATGAAACGTGGCTGGGTCTTTCAGCATGACAATGATCCCAAACACACCGCCCGAGCAACGAAGGAGTGGCTTCGTAAGAAGCATTTCAAGGTCCTGGAGTGGCCTAGCCAGTCTTCAGATCTCAACCCCATAGAAAATCTTTGGAGGGAGTTGAATGTCCGTGTTGCCCAGCGACAGCCCCAAAACATCACTGCTCTAGAGGAGATCTGCATGTAGGAATGGGCCAAAATACCAGAAACAGTGTGTGAAAACCTTGTGAAGACTTACAGAAAACGTTTGACCTGTGTCATTGCCAACAAAGGGTATATAACAAAGTATTGAGAAACTTTTGTTATTGACTAAATACTTATTTTCCACCATAATTTGCAAATAAATTCATTAAAAATCCTACAATGTGATTTTCTGGATTTTTTTTCTCATTTTGTCTGTCATAGTTGACGTGTACCTATGATGAAAATTACAGGCCTCTCTCATCTTTTTAAGTGGGAGAACTTGCACAATTGGTGGCTGACTAAATACATTTTTTCCCCACTGTATGCATCTGTTGGTCACAGATACCGTCAAAAAAAAGGTAGGGGCGTGGATCAGAAAACCAGTCAGTATCTGGTGTGACCACCATTTGTCTCATGCAGTGCGACACATCCCCTTCGCATAGAGTTGATCAGGCTGTTGATTGTGGAATGTTGTCCCAATCCTCTTCAATGGCTGTGCGAAGTTGCTGGATATTGGCGGGAACTCGAACATGCTGTCGTACACGTCGATCCAGAGCATCGCAAACATGCTCAATGGGGGACATGTCTGGTGAGTATGCAGGCCATGGAAGAACTGGGACATTTTCAGCTTCCAGGAATTGTGTACAGATCCTTGCGACATGGGGCTGTGCATTATCATGCTGAAACATGAGGTGATGGCGGCGGATGAATGGCACAACAATGGGCCTCCAGGATCTCGTCACGGTATCTCTGTGCATTCAAATTGCCATCGATAAAATGCAATTGTGTTCATTGTCCGTAGCTTATGCCTGCCCACACCATAACTCCACCGCCACCATGGGGCACTCTGTTCACAACGTTGATATCAGCAAACCGCTTGCCCACACAACACCATACATGCTGTCTGCCATCTGCCCGGTACAGTTGAAACCGGGATTCATCCATGAAGAGCAAACTTCTCCAGTGTGCCAGTGGCCATCGAAGGTTAGCATTTGTAAGTTGGTTACGACGCCGAACTGGAGTCAGGTCAAGACCCTGGTGAGGATAACGAGCATGCAGATGAGCTTCCCTGAGACGGTTTCTGACAGTTTGCGCAGAAATGTTTCGGTTGTGCAAACCCACAGTTTCATCAGCTGTCCGGGTGACTGGTGTCAGACAATCCTGCAGGTGAAGAAGCCGGATGTGGAGGTCCTGTGCTGGTGTGGTTACACGTGGTCTGCGAATGTGAGGACGGTTGGACGTACTGCCAAATTCTATAAAACGACGTTGGAGGCGGCTTATGGTAGAGAAATTAACACTAAATTATCTGGCAACAGCTCTGGTGGACATTCCTGCTGTCAGCATGGCAATTGCAAACTCCCTCAAAACTTGAGACATCTGTGGCATTGTGTTGTGTGACAAAACTGCACATTTTAGAGTGGCCTTTAATTGTCCGCAGTACCTGTGTAATGATCATGCTGTTTAATCAGCTTCTTGATATGCCACACCTGTCAGGTGGATGGATTATCTTGGCAAAGGATAAATGCTCACTAACAGGGATGTAAACAAATTTGTGCACAACATTTGAGAGAAATAAGATTTTGTGCGTATGGAACATTTCTGGGATCTTTTATTTCAGCTAATGAAACATGTTACGTTTATATTTTTGTTCAGTGTATATGCTATTTAGCAGACGCTTTTATCCAAAGCAACTTACAGTCATGCATACATACATTTCAGGTTCGGGTGGTCCCGGGAATCAAACACACATTCCTGATGTTGCAAGCGCCATGCTCTACTAACTGCATAACATGATGCAGCCACCACTATGCTTGAAAATATGGAGAGTGGTACTCAGTAATGTGTTGTATTAGATTTGCCCTGCCACATTTTTTGCAGTATTACTTTAGTGCCTTGTACATGCTTTTCACTGTTAATTAGGTTAGTATTGTGGAGTAACTACAATTTTGTTGATCCATCCTCATTGTTCTCCAATCACAGCCAATAAACTCTGCAACTGTTTTAAAGTCACCATTGGCCTCATGGTGAAATCCCTGAGCGGTTTCCTTCCTCTCCGGCAACTGAGTTAGGAAGAACACCTGTATCTTTGTAGTGACTGGGTATTGATACATCATCCAAAGTGTAATTAATAACTTCACCATGCTTAAAGGGATAGTTAATGTCGACTGAGGGACCTTTGAGATAATTGTATATGTGGGGTACGGAGATAAGGTAGTCATTCAAAAATAATGTTAAGCACTATTATTGCCCACAAAGTGAGTCCATGCAACTTATTATGTGACTTGTTAAGCACCTTTTTACTCTGGAACTTATTTCGGCTTGCCATAACAAAGGGGGTGACTACCTATTGACGCAAGACATTCCAGCTTTTCATTTTTAATTAATTTGTGAAAAATGTTTTTAAAAACATAATTCCACTTTGACATTATGGGGTATTGTGTGTAGGCCAGTGACGAAACAATCTCAATTTAATCCACTTTAAATTCAGGCTGTAACACAACAAAATGTGGGAAAAAGTCAAGGGGTATGAATACTTTCTGAAGGCACTGTATGTTTAACATTACCGTCTATGAATGGGCTAGAGATAGGCCTGCAGTATTTTTACCATGATGAAAAAAGAATCCATTAAATGGGTGGGGTGGAATCAATGGCTTACACACACACACACACAAAACCGGTCAAAAGTTTTAGAACACCAACTCATTCAAGGGTTTTTCTTAATTTTTACTATTTTCTACATTGTAGAATAATAGTGAATACATCAAAACTATGTAATAGCACATATGGAATCATGTAGAAACCAAAAAAGTGTTAAACAAATCAAAATATATTTTATATTATTTGAGATTCTTCAAATAGCCACCCTTTGCCTTGATGACAGCTTTGCACACGCTTGGCATTCTCTCAACCAGCTTCACCTGGAATGCTTTTCCAACAGTCTTGAAGGAGTTCCCACATATGCTGAGCACTTGTTGGCTGCTTTTCCTTCACTCGCGGTCCGACTCATCCCAAAACATCTCAATTTGGTTGAGGTCGGGGGATTGTGGAGGCCAGGTCATCTAATGCAGCACTCCATCACTCTCCTTCTTGGTAAAATAGCCCTTACAAAGCCTGGAGGTGTGTTGGGTCATTGTCCTGTTGAAAAACAAATGATAGTCCCACTAAGCCAAAACCAGATGGGATGGCGTATCGCTGCAGAATGCTCTGGTAGCCATGCTGGTTAAGTGTGCCTTGAATTCTAAATAAAATCACAGACAGTGTCACCAGCAAAGCATCCCCACACCATAACACCTCCTTCTCCATGTTTTACAGTGGGAAATACACATGCAGAGATCATCCGTTCACCCACACCGCGTCTCACAAAGACACGGCGGTTGGAAACAAAAATCTCAAATTTCGACTCCAGACCAAAGGACACATTTCCACTGGTCTAATGTCCATTGCTCGTGTTTCTTGGCCCATGCAAGTCTCTTCTTCTTATTGGTGTCCTTTAGTAGTGGTTTCTTTGCAGCAATTCGACCATGAAGGCCTGATTCACACAGTCTCCTCTGAACAGTTGATGTTGAGATGTGTCTGTGACTTGAACTCTGTGAAGAATTTATTTGGGCTGCAATAATTTTTTAGGCTAATGAACTTATCCTCTGCAGCAGAGGTAACTCTGGGTCTTCCATTCCTGTGGCGGTCCTCATGAGAGCCAGTTTCATCATAGCGCTTGATGGTTTTGCGACTGCACTTGAAGAAACGTTCAAAGTTCTTGAAATGTTCCGTATTGACTGACCTTCATGTCTTAAAGTAATGATGGACTGTTGTTTCTCTTAGCTTATTTGAGCTGTTCTTGCCATAATATGGACTTGGTATTTTACCAAATAGGGCTATCTTCTGTATACCACCCCTACCTTGTCACGACACAACTGATTGGCTCAAACGCATTAAGAAGGAAAGAAATTCCACAAATTAACTTTTAAGAAGGCACACCTGTTAATTGAAATGCATTCCAGGTGACTACCTCATGAAGCTGGTTTAGAGAATGCCAAGCGTGTGCAAAGCTATCATCAAGGCAAAGGGTGGCTATTTGAAGAATCTCAAATATAAAATATATTTTGATTTGTTTAACACTGTTTGGTTTATACATGATTCCATATGTGTTATTTCATAGTTTTGATGTCCTCACTATTATTCTACAATGTAGAAAATAGTCAAAATAAAGAAAAACCTTTGAATGAGTAGGTGTTCTAAAACTTTTGACTGGTAGTGTACATACATACATACATGCATACATGCATACATATAAAGTGCATTCGGAAAGTATTCAGACCCCTTCCCTTTTTCCACATTTTGTTACGTTACAGCCTTATTCTAAAATATATTTATTTTTTGTATCCATCAATCTACACACAATACCCCATACTGACAAAGCGAAAACTGGTTTTTAGAAATATTTGCACATTTATTAAAAATAAAAAACAGAAATACCTTATTTACATAAGTATTCAGACCCTTTGCTATGAGACTCGAAATTGAGCTCAGGTGCATCCTGTTTCCATTGATAATCCTTGATATTTCTGCAACTTGATTGGCGTCCGCCTGTGGTAAATTCAATTGATTGGACATGATTTGGAAAGGCACACACCTGTCTATATAAGGTCCCACAGTTGACAGTGCATGTCAGAGCAAAAACCAAGCCATGAGGTCGAAGGAATTGTCCGTAAATCTCAGAGACAGGATTGTGTCGAGGCACAGATCTGGGGAAGGGTACCAAAACATTTCTGCAGCTTTGAAAGTCCCCAAGAACACAGTGGCCTACATCATTCTTAAATGGAAGAAATTTGGAACCACCAAGACTTCCTAGAGCTGGCCACCCGGCCAAACTGAGCAATCGAGGGAGAAGGGCCTTGGTCAGGCAGGTGACCAAGAACCTGATGGTCACTCTGACAGAGCTCCAGAGTTCCTCTGTGGAGATGGGAGAACCTTCCAGAAGGACAACCATCTCTGCAGCACTCCACCAATCAGGCCTTTATGGTAGATTGGCCAGACGGAAGCCACTCCTCAGTAAAAGGCACGACAGCCCGCTTGGAGTTTGCCAAAAGGCACCTAAAGATTCTCAGACCATGAAAAGCAAGATTCTCTGTTCTGATGAAATGAAGATTGAACTCTTTGGCCTGAATGCCAAGCGTCACATCTGGAGGAAACCTGGCACCATCCCTACGGTGAAGCATGGTGGTGGCAGCATCATGCTGCAGGGATGTTTTTCAGCGGCAGGGACTGGGAGACTAGTCAGGATCGGGCAAAGATTAAAGGAGCAAAGTACAGAGAGATCCTTGATGAAAACCTGCTCCAGAGCGCTCAGGACCTCAGACTGGGGTGAAGGTTCACCTTCCAACAGGACAACGATACTAAGCACACAGCCAAGACAACGCAGGAGTGGCATCGGGACAAGTCTCTGAATGTCCTTGAGTGGTCCAGCCAGAGCCCGGACTTGAACCCGATCGAACATCTCTGGAGAGACCTGAAAATAGCTGTGCAGCAACGCTCCCCATCCAACCTGACAGAGTTTGAGAGGATCTGTAGTGAAGAATGGGAGAAACTCCCCAAATACAGGTGTGCCAACTTTGTAGTGTCATACCCAAGAAGAATCGAGGCTGTAATCGCTGCCAAAGGTGATTCAACAAAGTACTGTGTAAAGGGTCTGAATACTTATGTAAATGTGATATTTCAGTTTTGTCTTTTTAATAAATTAGCAAAAAAATTATGGGGTATTGTGTGTAGAAATGTGCAAAAAGTGAAGGGGTCTGAATCCTTTCCGAATGCACTGTACATACATACATACATATACATATATATATAAACATGTAATTTAGTTTTCCTTCCTCCTGTCCTGCCTACTCTGTAGCTTATTCAGTGTTGTTAAATTGAGAATATTCATCGACACATATTGGCCTCGACACCTCATGATGTGGGGCGTTTATTAACGAATTTGGCAGAGCATGATTGGTGGGGAGAGATTAAAAATGAACCGTTCTTTGATTGATCTCCTCGCTAAATCATAATCCTTTCTCTCAGTTGATTGAGAATGTGCTTGGTTTTTCGCGCCTCAAAACACTCACAGTGGTTTGAGGGAAAACGGTGCGAGCACTAAATCCTTTTTAGGTCACAATGTATAGCGACGTTCGAGGTAATTGCTCTCCAAAGCTCCACTTTTCTTATTTTTTTCCCCTTTCCGCGATGCCGTATTTGCTGCTACCGAGTTTCCATCTGACTGCAGCGGGTCTGTTATTGATGAACAAGGAATAGGGAGGATGGGAAAGGTTAGGAACACATCATAAATGGATGTGCAACCTCACACATGGTGAATTTGGCAATTGGTTTCAGAGGTCCTAAATGTGATTCATGGGAACTTCGAGATAGGCATGTGCTTTCTTGCTGGGTCAGACAGACACTGAATGAAACCTTCCATTAGAACAGTAAGCTATTTATACCTAGTGGAGGTCCAAATTCCAGCAAGCACTCTGGTTGGTGCTTGCACACACTTACAAGGCCAACAAGTGACGCTGTTTCTCTTGAGTACAAATGATGTATTTTACCCAAATGTACTGTATGTACTAAATTGTCTCCATCCCCCCGCCAGTACAGTAGTAGTGTAATGCATAACTTCTATTAATCCTAATTATACCCATGCATATCTCAATATACCCTACAAACAATTTCTCAATGAATGGAAATGAATGTCTGTTCAAGGGCATGTTGCACAGGCCATACTTTAGGTAAATAAATGATGAATTAAATATGCTGATAAATAATGAACTATGTCTCTAGGGCAACAGATTGTAAGTTCTATATTTAATAGATTGATAGGCCTCACACAGACACATGCTGTACACAACATAAGCACAGTGACATACACTTAACACATGAACCAAGAGGGTGACCATAAATGGAAACATCAGAGAAAAATAATAGAGAATGCTCCCATGCAGCCACTATTTCTACCCATTAATACATACAAAATGGAATAAATGCAGTACTAATTTTCCTGTAGTTATGTCCTTCCTTATGTCGTTGTGTCAATACGACTCTTCTTAATCAGCTATGATGAATTATTAAACATATTTTATAGGAGATCATGACCCATATTCTCCAGTCTTGGAGTGAATAAACTGCCAATAAATAGTCTCCTCGTCCCATATACTGTAGCTCCCTCCAATCACCAACTGAACAAGCCCAGTGTTTGATCCACAGATTCATTCAGTGGGTTGAATGAAAGGGAGACTGACAGATTACTCAAAGTTTGAGATGGTTTCTAATCTTCGGGCAGAAGTAGGCCTAAAACATGGGTTAGGCCCTGTCTGTGTTAGACAGCATAGCGAGTGACAAAGATTAGGGGTGGGTGAATGGAGATTATGAATGTCCACAGCCCCTGCTGTCTCCTGGCCTTGTTATTGAGTCAGCAATGGCTGCAGCACATAAAGCATGAAATGTAGAAGCTGCAGGACAACATTGTATTTTTGATGGTGGAGATCATATGCAAACTTCTATGTTCTAGGATGAATCTCCAGCATATTTACATGGTTACTTAGGTTAAACAATTTCAGAACGAATCCTGAATAATTCACATCCAGTGGTCCTGCAGTGCCAGATGGCATTTTAGAATATGTCCATTTTTGGAAATAATAATATGCCATTTAGCAGACACTTTTATCTAAAGCGATTTACAGTCATGCGTGCAAATATTTTACATACGGGTGGTCCCTGGGATCAAACCCACAATCCTGGTATTGCAAGCCCCATGCTCTACCAACTAAGCTACAGAGGACCTGAATAAATTCAGGATATGCATAGACCACAGAAAGTCAACCCACCATGTGGAACTGAGGCCCAAGAGGATCAGTCCAATTCCCTTAAACCAGGTACAACCACAATCTAAGGGATGGTGGGCCCATACAAACACATAAAATATTAACATATACTGTAACACCAGTAAAAACCACTGTGTTCAATTCTATCAGTTTAATGATAATCAACTTTCTCCCCATTGTTGTTGTTTTTTCCTTTTAGTAGACCCACGAGCATCTTGTGGTTGAGCCCATAGTTACACATTGGCCAACCATCTAGCCTCATTGCGATGTTACTGACAGACTACATGGGCTTAAGGGCCCTTCTGCAGGTAGACTGTTACAGTCACGTGTAGGGTCAAAATAGAGAGCACCAAGTCCCAGGTGGATTTGACGCGTATGTAGCTGTAACCTTGACCAATTCTCAGCACACAGTATAAATCCAAACCCTGTCAGCCAAATGATAGGAAAGTGAATTAGAAAAAAGGGGTCAAACACACAGGACATATGATGGACAGGCGGGTGTGATGCAACAGACACACTGAGCTGAGGCTCTCAACCCAAAGCGGAAACCGACAACAAAGAAAAGTGCATAATACTGTACGTTGCGACACATTGACGTTTTCCTTTGAAATAATGATGTATTCACCGGATAAGCTGCAGGGAGAGGTAGGCGGAAAGGGCAATGGACTCACTCTCGCTCTTTCTCACAGTCACACACACACGCTGTACATTAACTGAAGTGTCTAGAACTGCATTGGAGAGTGGGTGGGGAGAAGGTTTACAGTACAGATATAGGCAAAGCAATAGAAGCTTGTTTATGAGGTGTGGAGATGGGTCATTCCACCAATAGAGTGCCTTTTGGGTAGTGTCATTAGATTTTTTTTTTAGCATTTTAACATTCTGTCATAAAGAGCACATGTTCAACTTAATAAAAAAAACATGTTTTCCTATCTCATAAAAAAGAATAACTATAGTAAAGTGCCAATTAAGAAACAAGGTTGACCCTAACAGCATTTACCATAACAGGGTTGACGATACATCTTAAATCAGACAAATCAGGGAGAATGGAAGCTTGTTGTGTGCAACATGGAGGGGCAATTGAATGCAAGCTTCACAATAATGGAAATTGTAAAAACTCTACAGTGCATTCGGAAAGTATTCAGACCCCTTGACTTTTTCCACATTTTATTACATTACAGCCTTATTCTAAAATGGATTAAATAAATAAAAAATCCTCATCGATCTTCACACAATACCCCATAATGACAAAGCAAAAACAGGTTTTAGATATTTTAGAAAATCTATAAAAAAAAAAAAACAGAAATACCTTATTATAAGTATTCAGACCCTTTGCTATGAGACTTTCCATTGATCATCCTTGAGATATTTCTACAACTTGATTGGAGTCCACCTGTGGTAAATTCAATTGATTGGACATGATTTAGAAAGGCACACACCTGTCTATATAAGGTCCCACAGTTGACAGTGCATGTCAGAGCAAAAACCAAGTCATGAGGTCGAAGGAATTGTCCGTAGAGCTCCAAGACAGGATTGTGTCGAGGCACAAATCTGGGGAAGGGTACCAATACATCTCTGCAGCATCGAAGGTCCCCAAGAACACAGTGGCCTCTATCATTCTTAAAATAGGAGTTTGGAACCACCAAGACTCTTCCTAGAGCTGGCCACCCGGCCAAACTGAGCAATCAGGGGAGAAGGGCCTTGGTCAGGGAGGTGACCAAGAACCGGATGATCACTCTTGACAGAGCTCCAGAGTTCCTCCTTCCAGAAGGATAACCATCTCTACAGCACTCCACCAATCAGGCCTTTATGGTAGTGGCCAGACGGAAGCCACTCCTCAGAAAAAAAACGACAGCCTGCTTGGAGTTTGCCAAAAGGCACCTAAAGGACTCTTAGACCATGAGAAACAAGATTCTCTGGTCTGATGAAACCAAGATTGAGCTCTTTGGCCTGAATGCCAAGCGTCACGTCTGGAGGAATCCTGGCACCATCCCTACGAAGAAGAATACCGAAGACTAGAGGCTGTAATCGCTGCCAAAGGTGCTTCAACAAAGTACTGAGTAAAAGGTCTGAATACTTAAGTAAATGTGATATTTCCGTTTTTTAAAACCTGTTTCAGTTTTCTAAAAACCTGTTTTTGCTTTGTCATTATGGTGTATTGTGTGTAGATTGATGAGGGGGGGGGGAACAATTAAATCCATTTCAGAATAAGGCTGTAATGTAACAAAATGTGGAAAAAGTCAAGGGATCTGAATACTTTCCAAATGCACTGTTTCTATGTGTAACAGGGATGACGTGTTATGCTCAACATGCTCAGTTTTCCACCACAAAACACCAGAAAATGGCCAAAGAGAGTAGAACCAGTTCACCTGCTTTTACACTATGATTTGACTATAAGATGTTCAATGTTTCTTTAAAAAAGCATGTTTTTTTAAGGAATTGTTTAACCATATTAAAACGAGTTTAGTTCACGCAACAGGTTGACCTTAAAATGAGGAACAAACGTAAATGAATTACTAATCACATGGAATAAATAATCATCTTCAGAAATGACTGTCAAAGTAACAAAATAACTAGGGCTTTACAATGGTGAAAACTTGGGGAAATTTATTAAATTGAACAGATATATAGAATTTTCCATGTGGTCTATATTAAAGGGTACTTAATTTAATATAACAGGCTTTTAAAATGTAATATTGATGCACAATTTAAGGTATCAAAGGGCACTATTCGTGGAACAACCCAGATACAGATTATGTAGATGATGTACCTAAATGTATAGAAAGGGTACGACAAGATCAGAGTTGTTGATTATATGGACGAACATATATAAGAGCTCAAACAAGGTATCAAAGGCTAGATATGGTGGAATTTAGGGGAAATTACTGATCTTCGATAATCCACCATTCAACTCGTTCAATGTCCACCTCTCTTTCTCACACACACACCAGACACCAACACACTGTGGTGCAATGATATGTATGAAAGACTATATGTATGTTAACACCCACATTGAACGACAAAATACCATTAATCAATGACAACAAAATGAAGAGCAATAGAAATAGCTTCTGTGTAAGAGAGGCACTGTACTCACCTAATTAACCCTTAATACTGAGTGATTCTAAATGTAATTGTGTTTGTAGATAGGAGAAATTGTAACAATCACAAATATATCACTAGAAGATAAAAGATGTTGAGTCCTTAATCCTTGATAGTAAAATCCCATTAAAATTCATTAGTAGAAAAAAGTATTAAAATCAGCTTTAGTCCATTAGGGAAAAAATACAAAAAAGTCCTGAATTTCAGTGCTGTTTATAATAACAGTTAATTAGAGGCTTTCATTTGAAGTCCAATCCAAGACAGTAATTCCTCAGGAAAACAGCTACATCCAGAATGCATTTATCATTGTGAAGAATATTTTTAAAATCCCATTCCCCAATATCTTCATATAATGTAGAGGAGATTCATAAAATTCTCCTTCAAGAAAAAAAGCAAATATAAAGCGAGGTGGAGCGAGAATGAATTGTGGTTTGCTCTACTTATCTATGTATATGTCTATTGCTGTGTGTAATACACTCTCTTTCCCCCTCTCACACTCTCTTTCCCTCTCACTCTCTCTTTCGCTCACTCACACACCAAAAAGTCTGTTTTTTTGGTTAGTTCGCAATAAACCTAATTCCCTACAACCTTTTCACCACCCTGTCTTCAACACTTCCCTTCTCCTATTGCTAAACATTGTTCCCAAATAACTACACTAAATTACCTGCCACTTAAAATATATCACAGTAGTCCCAGTAATAACTTACAAAAATGATTCCCCATATAAGTAAACATAACTCTTAAATTATATCAGAAAACAAAATTACCCTCTAACATTTCATTGATGGCAAATGAAAAAATAAATAAATGACTGGATCAATTAAAAGGGTGAGTGGAAAACAATGATTGGATAGAGATGAATGGCGCTTAAAGGAGAGCGACAGATGAGAAAAGCATGTAAAAAGAGAAATCCTCTGAAAGTTAAAGAATTGCAGCAAGTGTTTTAGTCCATTATCTTTGAGTGCTTGTGTGTGTGTGTCAGAGGGAGTGAGAGTGAAAGGAGAGGGGGTGGGGTGGGTAGAGAGAGATGCACACACAGGTGACAGACCAGTAGAATGAGAGACGGGTAAGTGAGTATTAAGAGCAGAGCTACAGATAATGTTTGACCGTCTTCATCAGACAGTAGTGGTTTCATAAGAGGTGCAGGATGAGATGGGAACAGTATAATATCTTGATTTATTCCTTTTTTGCTAGATGTGGAGTTTGCCTTGGGACCTTGCATTAGTCTCCTCCTGTGTGTGAGTAAAACGATTCAATAAGGAAACGGAGGCAGTTACACATTTAATGGGAGGAGAAGAGACTGTTGTGCAATACTGTGAGAGAAAATGTGCTCCTCTGAGAAGAGAGGAAGGCGTTGCAGGATGAATCACTGTGGTTTTGATTGAGGTCAAAAGCAAAAAGGTGATGTTTGGGATGGAGAGGAAGAGTGGGGATGGCATGTCATGAAAACAAGTACCAGCTGAATGATTTGATGAAAGAACCATTCCTATACCGAGCCATACTGTAGTTTAGCATGTGTGTGTGTGTGTGTTGATGTGTGTTATATGGATGCGTAACACACACAAACAGATTGAGACAGACACTAAACACTAAGAGACCTACCTATAAATACAAATAAGAATCCCCAAAATAGAGATGCAAAGGATTGTGGGAGAAGAAAAGAGGTACAAAATAGGAAGAGGTAAAAAAATGAAAAAAGGTAAAAGTGTTATCAACGAGCTTGTCTTTTCTGTCGAAAAAATCTGGATAATTGAAACACTGGTAGATTAAAAAACTAGTCAAAGTTATGGGGTGGAAGGTGAGTGGAGCAATGGGGGGAGGGGGAGCGTGGGTAAGAGTGGGAAAAGATTGGGAGTCATAGGAATGGGAAGGGAAGGGAGAATGGATAAGGAAATTAAAAGGGAAAAAAATCTCTTTCCTTCCTTTTCTTGTTCATATATAGAAGAAATTGTAGACCAGGTAAATGGAGAAATAGATGAGAAGGCAGAGGACAGAGAGAGCAAGCAAATGAAAAGATAAAGCACCTCCCAGCAAGGCGATGAGGAAGAAGAAGAACAAAGAACGAAAGAAAAAAACTAATACTCCAGTAGCCTCCGTTCTTTCTTGTCTCTATGTGGAAGGGGGGAATGGCAGTTGCCAGTTATTCCCCCTCCCAGCTTATCTTCTTTCTTCTTTCAACAAAAAAAGCCTTCCCATCCAGATGAAAATATGTCCTTTTCCTCTATCTCTGGTCTATTACATACCACACACACACAGGTTAGACATGTTGCAGTCTCATCAATATTGCTTACTAAAAAGACACAGGGTTGTAAGACAAGCATTGCCAGCCTTATGAGAAAGGATACTGAACTGAAATTGCTATCTGTCCCCTCTCCCGCCCATCCCTGAGAAAGCTGGGTGGGAGGGAGGAGGGTCCTCTCGCAGCATTAGTATGCATTGAGAGAGTGAGAGAGAGGAGGAGGAGGAGGGGGTGCCTTTCTAACAAATGTTGAGGAACCGGTGTTAGTGTGAATAAAACTGATATGGGACTAGCGCCCCCTAGAGTCAAGCATCAATACACCAGTATAGTTTACAAACATTTTAATGAAAAATTACAATAGTCTGAATAGTTCTTGGTACTTAACCTTTCGGTCAATCTGTTGTCAGGTCCAATGCATGTACATGTTTCAAACCAGCCATTAAGACTTTACATGTCCCTATCAGACAGAGTATAAAGTGATCAACAGACAGTGTGAATTACATGAGGCCCAGGGGGGTCTCAGACCTCATGAACCCCTAAATGCAACAAAGTCGAACTTTGGGGTGGGGGGGGGGGGGGGGTCTCTAAATAATACTAATTGAACAATTCTACTATTTCTTTAAAATGCAATTTGTACTGCTACAGAGGTAAATATTAAATTACACTGCTCAAAAAAATAAAGGGAACGCTTAAACAACACAATGTAACTCCAAGTCAATCACACTTCTGTGAAATCAAACTGTCCACTTAGGAAGCAACACTGATTGACAATACATTTCACATGCTGTTGTGCAAATGGAATAGACAACAGGTGGAAATTATAGGCAATTAGCAAGACACCCCCAATAAAAGACTGGTTTTGCAGTTGGTGACCACAGACCACTTCTCAGTTCCTATGCTTCCTTGCTGATGTTTTGGTCACTTTTGAATGCTGGCGGTGCTTTCACTCTAGTGGTAGCATGAGACGGAGTCTACAACCCACACAAGTGGCTCAGGTAGTGCAGCTCATCCAGGATGGCACATCAATGCGAGCTGTGGCAAGAAGGTTTGCTGTGTCTGTCAGCGTATTGTCCAGAGCATGGAGACGCTACCAGGAGACAGGCCAGTACATCAGGAGACGTGGAGGAGGCCGTAGGAGGGCAACAACCCAGCAGCAGGACTGCTACCTCCGCCTTCGTGCAAGGAGGAGCAGGAGGAGCACTGCCAGAGCCCTGCAAAATGACCTCCAGCAGGCCACAAATGTGCATGTGTCTGCTCAAACGGTCAGAAACAGACTCCATGAGGGTGGTATGAGGGCCCGACGTCCACAGGTGGGGGTTGTGCTTACAGCCCAACACCGTGCAGGACGTTTGGCATTTGCCAGAGAACACCAAGATTAGCAAATTCGCCACTGGCGCCCTGTGCTCTTCACAGATGAAAGCAGGTTCACACTGAGCACGTGACAGACGTGACAGAGTCTGGAGACGCCGTGGAGAACATTCTGCTGCCTGCAACATCCTCCAGCATGACCGGTTTGGCGGTGGGTCAGTCATGGTGTGGGGTGGCATTTCTTTGGGGGGCCGCACAGCCCCCCGCACAGCCCACATACATTTGATTTCCATTGATAATTGTTGTGTGATTTTGTTGTCAGCACATTCAACTATGTAAAGAAAAAAGTATTTAATAAGATTATTTCATTCATTCAGATCTAGGATGTGTTATTTTAGTGTTCCCTTTATTTTTTGGAGCAGTGTACATGCGTATTCCAAATTAAACGAACACCCCCACCGGTCATGGTTTAAAAAATGTATATATATCCATGTGGCTGCACTTGTCATCC
This sequence comes from Coregonus clupeaformis, assembly GCF_020615455.1. Lineage (NCBI taxonomy): Eukaryota > Metazoa > Chordata > Actinopteri > Salmoniformes > Salmonidae > Coregonus > Coregonus clupeaformis. Next base: position 10,279,486 of record NC_059198.1, read on the forward strand.
CAGGACAGTCCGGTATCTCAGCCCCTTTTCAGGCATCCCAACTTTTCTTTCTACAAAAAAAGTTCCTTTAGTCAAAGACGCATCAATTAATTCAGGCTACAAGAGTGTAGACCTAATGACAATCGCTGAATGTCATTACACTTTTTGGTGTTCCGTAACAGATGTCTCTTTCCATTCATCAAATGGTGCGAGTGCACAGTGCACTGTTTGGATCTGGAATTATTTTGGAGTGGATGAACATGTGCAGGTAGCCTACCTTTTGAAGTGAAGTGATATGTTTGACAATATGAAAACATCATGACTGGTTCTGTTCATGCCAAATTAAAAGGTAATTTAAAAAACATTAAATAACATGTCTTTACTATTAGGCACATAAAAAAAATGACTGTGTATTACCATATAATAACATGGTCATTCTGTCCTTCATAGTATGATCTTTCAGTTAGACTGACAATTGCAATGAAAAGTTAGAGTTTTCAAATGCCTTCAGGGAACTAGAAGGATAAGAATACTTTGTCCATTTTCTTTCAGAAACGGAATCAGGCCATTTCAAGATTGATTTTCAAATGCTCTCGTCCTGTGTCAAAGATACCATTTTGGTACAATGCTGCTCCCATGTGGTCAAAAACACGGCAGGCAGACAGTGGTCACATGGGGCCAACCGATTTCACTAAGATGGGCAAAAACATTTCCCAGTAACATTCCACTGATAACACCTGGGCTCAAAGATGATTTGAGTGCACAATTCTGATAAAACAAATACCAAAAAAATTCATTTGAAAATAGAGCAATTCGTTTTGCCAGCATCTTTACTGAACTTTTCACTTTGGCTAGACTGGTTACCAGAAAAACATCTACAGAATCAACATTTCTCCTCTTTTGTTTTAACTTGACACATTTGAAGTTGACACAACACATTTTAACTTAAATCTTAACGTGTGGTTAAATTGGAGCTTTCGGTGAAGGGGACGTTAAGACGTCAGTGCACTGAGGCTCACAGAATGGTCCAAAGCGGCCATACACGTCCCTGGCACAGACTGCAAAGTAGTACTTGGAGCCAGAGACAAACTGTGTGAGTGTACAGGCCATGGGCAGGGCCAAGGCCTTCACCTCCCCTATCTTCTTCCAGAGTAGGGGGGTTGTGCCGGGGGTGGCGGGGCCAGAGTGGTCCTGGTGGTAGGCATATAGGTGGTAGCTGTCCACGGCAGCACAGCTCTGGTCTACCTCAGTCATAGACCAGGAGAGCACGATGCCGTCATTCTGGCTCGGAACCCGGGTTATTTTGAGCAGAGGCTGCTGTGGAGGGCTGGTGCTGGACGCCTCTAGGGGCAGGCTGATAGTTTGAGGTGGGACAGGCAAAGGGGGAAGGGGAGAGGGCTGGAGGCAAGGTGTGGAAGATGAAGAAGTGGTTGTTACTGAGGCAACACTTTTAGATGGCGAGCCCTGAAAGATGAATTTTAACAAAATTGTACTACTTTCACATTAATTTGCTATGTTTACTCTCTTTGGTTGATTATAGGCAAATATGTAATTTTCTTCCAATTGGCAAACGTCATTCTGGAACATGCAGTATTCCATGTATTGAAAGACAAAGTTGCTCTGCTTTCAAACATTTGGTAGTCTCACCTGCAGGGGGCAATGATGAACAGTGTGTGGAGATCCAACGGCTGAAGTCTGACCAAGAGATGACCTCACTGAAACACAGCAATAAACTAAAGATAAAAACAATCTGGGTATTCTACTGCCAACATAACCACAGACAGTGTTGGCACAAGACACCACTTACCGGCCTGTGTTCCGACTGAAGTGGAGGTGGCTGTTTGCTGTGTGGCTGTGGTTCGCTGACACGCTGTTGAAGGCGAGGGTGAGGCCTTCAAAGCCATCGGAGCCTTCAGCACTCCAGTAACTGCATACAACACATGGGGACTACTCAGGGAGATGTAGTGCACTAGTCACTATGTACAACCCACTGCATGTCTGGCCCCTATAATATCATAAATACTGGTCACCAAAAGGAAGAAGGAAGGAAGGGAATATCAATCTTACCTTGAACATCATCATCATCCTCCTCCTCTGTCAGGTCTATGAATGCTTCAGATTTGGCAGGGTGAGATGCCTGTGTGGAGTCTGAAGGAGGGTTTGTAGCTTGACTACCTACATAGCAGAGTGTAGGAAAACACAGCTTCTCAGTTTAAATGACACAGAATCCGGACAAAAACAAACTCTTTACATTTACTCTTCCAAGATGACAAGCCAAACATCTGAGGTGTAAGCTAACCTGTTTTTGCAGGCACCTGTGGTACAAGGGCAGCTAGTTGTGCCGGGGCAGCTAGTTGCGCTGGGGCAGCTGGATGCACAGAGGCATCTGGTCGCACAGAGGGTTGAGTGCCTGTGGTGGCTGGCATTGAGAATCTTGGTAAGGATGTAGTTGAAGTGGAGTTCGCAACAGACACAAGCCGAATGGACTCACAGACGGAGACAGACACACCTGAGCTGGGCCTGCTGACTGTCCCAGTGGCTCCAGGGTGGGCGTCATTGGGTGTGGCACAGAGTGTGGTTGTGGCCATGGTTGTGGCCCTGCATGTGGGTGTGGTTATGGTTGTGGTCCTGGGTGTGGGTGGGGTTATGGTTATGGTTATGGTCCTGGGTGTGGGTGTGGTTATGGTCCTGGGTGTGGTTATGGTTGTGGCCCTGGGTGTGGTTGTGGTTGTGGTCCTGGGTGTGGTTATGGTTGTGGCCCTGGGTGTGGTTATGGTTGTGGTCCTGGGTGTGGTTATGGTTGTGGTCCTGGGTGTGGGTGTGGTTATGGTTGTGGCCCTGGGTGTGGTTGTGGCCCTGGGTGTGGTTGTGGTTGTGGCCCTGGGTGTGGTTGTGGTTATGGCCCTGGGTGTGGTTATGGTTGTGGCCCTGGGTGTGGTTATGGTTGTGGCCCTGGGTGTGGTTATGGTTGTGGCCCTGGGTGTGGTTATGGTTGTGGCCCTGGGTGTGGTTATGGTTGTGGCCCTGGGTGTGGTTATGGTTGTGGCCCTGGGTGTGGTTATGGTTGTGGCCCTGGGTGTGGTTATGGTTGTGGCCCTGGGTGTGGTTATGGTTGTGGCCCTGGGTGTGGTTATGGTTGTGGCCCTGGGTGTGGTTATGGTTGTGGCCCTGGGTGTGGTTGTGGTTATGGCCCTGGGTGTGGTTGTGGCCATGTGAGAGGTTGTGGCAGCTGGTGTGTCAGTGGGTGTAGTCATGGTTGTGGGTGTGGGTGTATTTGTGGGTGTGGCAGCGAAATGAGATAAGAGGGTGGCTGCGGAGGGGGGCTTGGGAGCGGCAGGGGTGTAGGGAGTAGTCCTCTGCAGGATGAAGGCAGCGGTGGGTGTCATGGTGGAACTCGTCATGGCGGTAAGTGCGGACACTGGGATTAGCTGGGAGTTGGTTTGGTTGGTAAGGATGGCTGTCCCTCCACCAGGCAGCTGTATGAGGAATGGCTGGAGAGAGAAGGCAGACTGACCTGGTGCTGGGGTAACACAGGTGCTCAGCATCAAGGTTTGGGACGTGGGTTGAGATCCAGTTGAGGATGTGGAAGAGGGGGAAGGTAGCAAGGGGGCTTGTGGAACAGAAATAAATGGAGATTTAAAAAGTGAAGATAGACTATATAAAAAACATAATATCAGGTGGTTAAAGAAAACACACAGATTAAGATAAGGAGAAACCTGCCAACAGACTAACTCCCTCCTGCTTACCTGTGGGTACAGAAGTAGGGGTTTGACTGCTCTGATCATTACGTACAGGAGTAGGGGTTTGACTGCTCTGATCAATACGCTTTGGATCCTGTGTGTTGTTCCCCATTGTTCTGTTTACAAGGAGAGGAGAGGAAAGTGAGTACAGGCAGAGGAGTCAGGAAGCTGATCAAAAGGTTGCTCAGTGGAGAATGATGGTGAACACAAACATAAGTGGATGCTGAGAGATACAGTATGACATCACTGTGCATCCAATCAATTGCTTTTATCCCAGATAACTCTTAATGACAAATTGATTATTCGTTGTCAATGCACCTACTGCTTTGGGCTACCCTCTGGTGAAACATTTTTTCCTCTGATTAATTGGGACACGCTGCTACACTTCAAACCATTGACTTACCTCAGGCCGAGAATTGCTGATCCTGCTGAGGTGGTTGCTGTGGCATAAGTAGAGGTAGGTGGCAATGGTACCTGATGAATATAGGGAAGAGCACTTTGTATGGAGTTCCAATGGTACCAACAACCTTTCAAAAAGGCAAGTTCCCTCTGAAATCACTGACATCACAGTCATCATTGAAAGATCAATTTCCTCCATTTTCACTCACCTCTGGAGGTTTCTTGGCATTCTCCCTGGCCTGGTTGGCAGTTCCAACTTTCTTGGAAAGTCGGGCAATCTTTGCCTGAAAGGGCACACGTGGAGCATGGATTGGCTTGTCTAATGGGCAATACATTCCAATGTCTTTATCCTTGATTACCCGGTTTGTGTTTTATTTAAATTTTTTTACATTTTAGTAATTTAGCAGACGCTCTTATCCAGAGCGACTTACAGTTAGTGAGTGCATACATTTTTCATACTGGCCTCCCGTGGGAATCGAACCCACAACCCTGGCGCTGCAAGCGCCATGCTCTACCAACTGAGCTACAGGAGGCCCATATTTACCATCCTTTGACAACTAACCTGCAGGCTGTTGAGGGCACTCGGGTGTTTTTCTATTTTGTCCACTCTGTCTCTGAGCCCCTGAAGACTCTTGTCAAACAGTGTGAGCTGCAGAACACGCAACTGCTCCTCAACAAGATGCTGCACCACCTACAGAGGAGAGGGAGGGGAGAGGGATTTTAATGGGCAAGTGAGGAAAAATAAAGATGGAAGGTTATTTTATTTGTTTAAACTTGAAACCAGTCCAACTGAGATTTTTTAAATAAATAACACTCAAAAAAACAAGAAGGTAGCACCATAAAAATAAAAAAATAATACTTGTCAGAAAAAGGTCTTAAAATAGCAAAAATATGCCATGCAACTCAGGATACATGATTACAATTTGGGAATTGAGATGTGGTTTCTTTAAATAAAAAAGAAAACACCTTTCATTTGAGGACCAACCTTCTTCAGCTTGTGTTGCCTTTCAGCGCTCCCACTGATCTTCAGTTCCACATGAGCCTCCAGCTCTTCACAGTCTACTCTGGGCTTCTTGTGATGCCTCTCCACCACTTCCACATCTCTTTCTCCCTGCTTTTGGCCGCCATCCTCTGAGTCTCCAGACAGGGATCGTTTCCTCTGTAGAGCAGCACCCTCCTCTTCTTGTTTAGAGAGAACACAAAACATTACAGTATCATCTATCAAAACACCGCTGTTATCAAAGCTAACATCTTGAAAATATATATCTCTCCGCTAGCTAACAGGCCAATTGAAGTCAACCTAGCAAACATATTAACTGAACTTGACATAATCACTTCGGTGCTTCAGTTGGTATTGGAAAGGACTATAGGATTACCTTCATCAATCTGAAGGGGCATCGGTGATGAAGGGGATGGACAGTCAACTGGAGCACCACTTTCAAATTGTTCTTGCTTCTCCATGTTAACCTCAACTTTTCCCACCCCTCCTTCTTCACTTTCCCTCTGTTCTTTCTCTTTCTCATATTTTTCTCTCTCATCCTGGACATCGTCATCATCACTAAGCACCAGGAATCCTGGCCTGACATCCTGGTCTGACTCTACCGTGTATGATGGGGAGAGGGAGGGGGAAGAGACAGACTCTACAGCCGTGTTGGGGGACAGGAGGAGGGAGGAGGCAGGGTTCAATATGGGCATTGTGTCCTGAGTGGTACCTGGTACCAGGTCTATTTCCATATCATCAACCTCCTTCTCCCTTACCGCTTCTGTTTTCTCTGAACTCACAGGAGAGGCAGGGATAACATCCTCCTTGGAATCTTTATCCCCCTTCATCACGCCATTCATTTTGTCTTCTACCTCGAGGCTGGGTAATGTAGCCTCCTTGTTCCCCTCTCCTTCATCTTCCTGAACATCTTTTACATCAGAGTGTATGTTCTGTGATGAAGGAACCAGTAATGCAGAGGTTGATGGTTCCTCAGAGGTCTCAGTGGTTAGGGATGTGGCTGTCAGGGAGGAAGGGGCAGGAGTGGTGGTATGTGTAGTTCTATGTGTTTCTTTATCTACTTCCATGGACACATCTTCAGATTGCTTCCCATTTACTATTGCTGGCTGAGGTGGGGATGGGATAGAACATAGAGAGGAAAGAGTGGTGTGAAGGGATTCCAGTTGCCGTCGATCACTGACTTTCATAGTCTTTTTTGCTCTGAAGATTTTCCTCAGGGGTTCCTCTGCGACAGCAACATCCATGTTTGACCTGAAAGGTGGTGGAGAAGAGAGCAAAAGAATGTCAATCATGTACAAGTTTGTTTTTGTTTTACTCTACTTAATTGCAATGCATTTGATTCAAATAGAAGTGGGAGCACAGACTTTCCCTGTACTGTCGTGGTCAAAAGTTTTAAGAATGACACAAATACTCATTTTCACAAAATCTGCTGCCTCAGTTTTGATGATGGCAATTTGCATATACTCCAGAATGTCATGAAGAGTGATCAGATGAATTGCAATTAATTGCAAAGTCCCTCTTTGCCATGAAAATGAACTTAATCCCCAAAAAACATTTCCACTGCATTTCAGCCCTGCCACAAAAGGACCAGCTGCCATCATGTCAGTGATTCTCTCGTTAACACAGGTGAGAGTGTTGACGAGGACAAGGCTGGAGATCACTCTGTCATGCTGATTGAGTTAGAATAACAGACTGGAAGCTTTAAAAGGAGGGTGGTGCTTGAAATCATTGTTCTTCCTCGGTTAACCATGGTTACCTGCAAGGAAACACATGCTGTCATCATTGCTTTGCACAAAAAGGCCTATTGCTGCTAGTAAGATTGCACCTAAATCAAACATTTATCAGATCATCAAGAACTTCAAGGAGAGAGGTTCAATTGTTGTGAAGAAGGCGTCAGGGCGCCCAAGAAAGTCCAACAAGCGCCAGGACCGTCTCCTAAAGTTGATTCAGCTGCGGGATCGGGGCACCACCAGTGCAGAGCTTGCTCAGGAATGGCAGCAGGCAGGTGTGAGTGCATCTGCACGCACAGTGAGGCAGCAAAGAAGCCACTTCTCTCCAGGAAAAACATCAGGGACAGACTGATATTCTGCAAAAGGTACAGGGATTGGACAGCTGAGGACTGGGGTAAAGTCATTTTCTCTGATGAATCCCCTTTCCGATTGTTTGGGGCATCCGGAAAACACCTTGTCCGGAGAAGACAAGGTGAGCGCTACCATCAGTCCTGTGTCATGCCAACAGTAAAGCATCCTGAGACCATTCATGTGTGGGGTTGCATCTCAGCCAAGGGAGTGGGCTCACTCACAATTTTGCCTAAGAACACAGCAATGAATAAAGAATGGTACCAACACATCCTCCGAGAGCAACTTCTCCCAACCATCCAAGAACAGTTTGGTGACGACCAATGCCTTTTCCAGCATGATGGAGCACCTTGCCATAAGGCAAAAGTGATAACTAAGTGGCTCGGGGAACAAAACATCTACATTTTGGGTCCATGGCCAGTAAACTCCCCAGACCTTAATCCTATTGAGAACTTGTGGTCAATCCTCAAGAAGCGAGCGGACAAACAAAAACCCACAAATTCTGACAAACTCCAAGCATTGATTATGCAAGAATGGGCTGCCATCAGTCAGGATGTGGCCCAGAAGTTAATTGACAGCATGCCAGGGCGGATTGCAGAGGTCTTGAAAAAGAAGGGTCAACACTGCAAATATTGACTCTTTGCATAAACTTAATGTAATTGTCAATAAAAGCCTTTGACACTTATGGAATGCTTGTAAATATACTTCAGTATACCATAGTAACATCTGACAAAAATATATCATAACACTGAAGCAGCGAACTTTGTGAAGACCAACACTTGTGTCATTCTCAAAACTTTTGACCACGACTGTACACACTTTTGTTGAAGTCCAAGATAGGACACACCCACATCATGCAGCCCCTCCTCCTCTTTACACCCTGTCAACTCTGATTGGTAGAGTGCAAAGCCTGCCTGGCAACACAAGCAGGTGATGCAGTGAGGGAATTCGAATATCTGGCCCCGGTGGGAGGTGTTTGCACCATGTGAAAAGTGATTGCATTTGTTTTGGAACTGGGCTGCCTCCTGGGCGTGAGCCAGGTGCCCTGCTCTGGCCGACGGCGAAGTCGGCTCAAAACAAAAAAGTGTGTTAAGCACGTGGAGTAATGAGTAGGATTCTGTTCACATGCAAAAGTGATTGATTTTGATAAAAACGCTTTATCTGCCTTCCCAATGAAAGCTAGTTTGAAAATTCTAACATATATTTTATGAAAAAGAGATGCATGTTTCTTAGTGATGCGCCATGCTGCTATGTTGACAGCATGAGCGTGCGGCGCAAATTACTGTTCGACTTGAGAATGGCGCTCCTCCCTTACCGCTTTTGACCTTTCATGTCACGGGCCATAGACCGTTGTACCGGACGCTGGTGATCATCAGGCGATTATCCAATTCTGAGAGTTTTTGTCAAATGTGTATTCATCTATTAACTAAATCTGTTGGATGTTTGTCTTTCATTCATTCTTTTCAAAATAGATCTGTATGAAATATCAGGGCTTGTCCATGTATGTCGTGTAAGAAATGCTATGTTAGTGCAAAACCTAGCAGCATTCACATAGACTGCTAGTTTCTCCAAGCAGCAAGGTGGAGAGAAGGTAGGATACAAGAACGCTCCCCTTCTACACTTGACTTAAACGCAATAGCCAACCTAGCCTGGAAACCCAATGTTGAATTTCATTGAAGCATGCACATGAAAATACACGCACGTGATTCATGCCTACTTGCCAGGCTCATGCTTACATTGTTCTGCGTATGCGTCAGGTGACAGAAATCTGAACACATTGATTTAATTATACTTTCCTGTGGATATTGTCTCACATTCCTACCTGCAAACAGACCAACCACACGGACAAACGGTAAAGTAAGTTAAAATATATTTTTATTCAACATTCTGGCTTGTAGAGGTCGTGAGAGGAAACTTTCCTGATCCAAACGCTCATTTATGCCTGACGTAGAATTCCATGAAATAAACCATCAGGTTTCCAGGCTATAGCCAACTAAGCGTTAAGTTCTGCTTATACTTACCACTGCCTCTCTCATTCAGCAAAATAGGAATGAAAACAAATCAAACAATCAAGTAGCCTTGCATAGTGCCATGCCATCTTAGCCAACATTTAGGACAACTCTTAAAGCCAGTCTAATATTTCCAGTGTTTTCAAGCAATAAAATAAACCCCATTGAGTTGAAAGAATCTGTAATGACATTAGTACAAGTTTTCAAATTATCTTTGAAAAAGTAATGTTCTCTCATGGAATGTCATTCCTTAAACTGCCCCATCATAGAAATCCAGTACTACCTGCAGCTGAAAATGTAATGGGATGCATTTGCTCCATGTAAAGAGTTTCCGTTTAGGAGGGTGAATACTTTTTTCATACATTTCCCCCCAGAACCTAATTGAGCATTTGACGCAATTACATAAGATTTGTTCTGGGTTTCAGAGATTAGCTCCATGTGACCCCCCTCTTTGACAGTATGGGCCTGAATTTACTTGTCAAACCCAAGGGTGTGGGATAATCCTCCAATGATAACATTCATGGAGGATTCCCTTTGCAGTTGGATGAAATTCTATTTACCGCAGTTAGATTACCCTGTGAAAGGAGGCAATTAAATACACCTGTGGACATTCATTTAGACTAAGTATCAAGGGCTTGGCGAAGTACGACATTTGATTTTAGTTTCCCAGTGAAAAAAGTCCAGCAGATACTATCAATCTGCACACCTGAATTTAATTTCATTATACTAATTGATTACTCTTGATTTGTTGCACCAGGCGTTGGCTGAGCAAAGGAAGGAGTGGCCAACGTAGTCCTACAGGGTATGTCACAAAGCAGAATCAATAGGTTAGCCAGGTAACTGTAACAAACGGTCAGAAATATTTTTAATAAACCAAAAACAAACAGCGTTAAGTAAATTATGGATTATTGAGAATATTGAGTCGGTACCGTTTACATTTCAAGTCAATCTTTCTCAGCTAGCTAGTTAAGTCATTGATCCTGACATTACTTCTTAGAGGGCCATGGAGTGCACAGGCTTTTGTTCCAGCCCAGCAATCACTCAATGACACACTCCGGTGCCTCAAACAATTTGAAGTTGAGTATTGTGATATTTCAATTATGAAGTGGTATATTTCACACAATGGTTTGCTTTGCACTGGCAAAATAAGATATCTAATGCTAACATGTATAAGAATACTGGCAGTAGGAATATTGCCCGTGAAATCAAGATGTGCAGGATCTGATGGCTTGGACACATTGACGGACAGTGGCGGCTGTGCTGGAGTAGATGGGTCTCATGGGACAGGTAACGGACTGTGGCAAGACACTACAGCGGTAGAAGATAAGGACTAAGTAAATAATGTAAGTATATTTCATTGTCAAAATATTGCGTTAACGGACCTACAATTGCTACATCAGTAAGGTATTTGAGAAGTCTGCAGATTCCTTCAATGGCCTCAACAATACACCATTTACATAAAATGATACATTCAGTGAAGTTTAGACTGAGATTAAAAAGTATCTTAATGCACTAACTCAGCGTTAAACACATATTTTAGAGGCCACTCACCCTTTACATCCAGTTTCAAAACAGCATCCTGCAGTGACCAGAACTTGCTAAATTGAATCAACAAACGCTAACTTGCACATAGGTTAGGTTATTAAATGACTATCTGCTTATCCTGTCTGCTGTTGTTTCACTGATTAGGAGTGAATCAAAAGCTGCTCATTCTTAGTATGTTCTAAACGTCACAGACCACAGCTAGCCTACTCAGTCCGTCAATTCCCTCCCTCGGTTTCCCTCCTCAAACAAAGCAGGAAGTGTGATGGGGCAGGGCTTAAAAAGAGGGAAGAAAATCCAGACAGAGGAAGGCGGGGCTACCATCTTTGGAGAAAGTGAGCTTCACTAGGCTCCTCCTACAAACTCTGATTCAAATAAAGATACATTGTATGTTCAATATTCAAGCTTAAAATTAGAATCATTAAGATTCTGATGTCTTATTTTAGTAGTGAACCCAACCCTTAGGGCAGTTTTGTTTAAGTGTAGGTGTATGAATGAACAGAATTCCACAACAAAGGTGTTTCAAGGCACTTTCAATGACTCCTATTCATGAAGAATGGTGCAGTCTACATTTTGTAGCTACTCTCCTGCTCTATGCTCATCATACAAAACAGTCCTCCATCTCAATCCATCCTGCCTTGTGCTTCAGGCATTCCCTCTCCTCCTTAGCGCACAGTGCTAAGGAGTAAAAAATGATTATCCTGAATATTGTCCCCAGAATACTCATTACTAACTTGTGAGGAACTATACCCAGAGGGAAATAAACTAACACGATTCAAAACCATCTCCTATTGCTTCTGCATGTTTACTACAACTTTTTCTTACTGTTTGATTCATATTATAATATTTGTATGCATCCTGTAATGTATATTTTTCAGTCGATAGTTTAACACCAATAAGCCTACAGTACATCAACAGCCTAGGTTCTGCAACCTCATTATGCATGTCAAGCTTTTCAGTCAGCCATTTTGGCAGCTGTCAGAGAACCGAGTTTTAATTGATTAAATTAAGTGTTCTAGCTAGGTATCATGTCATTTTGAATGAGTTACTATAGGCTAAAACAAATATCTTACACAGCAACAATCTTCACAACATTATGTCTCAATTGGAATTACTTATCTTGGACATCAAGTGAGAACTATTTTTTTTATTTTTTTTGTCATTTTCTGCTCGTTGCCCATTCAAATATAGGCAATCAAGCTATGAATGAGGGATAGGGCAATTGAGATTCCAATAAAGTAGGCTATTGGCCAGACAGCTAGCTAGGTAGGTCTGGCCGGCCAGACAGGTAGGTAGGTCCGGCCGGCCTGTCAGAAATGGTAGTTCCGACCGACCAGGTAGGTAGGTCCGTCCAGCCAGCCGAATGGACCTATCTCTCGGGCCGACCGAACGGCCAGACGGGTAGGTCCATCCAGCCGGCCAGACTGGTAAGTCCGGCTGGACAGGTAGGTAGGTCTGGCTGGACAGGTAGGTAGGTCCGGCCGCATGGCCGGCCAGATGGGTAGGTAGGTCCGGCCGGCCAGATGGGTTGGTCCGGCCGACCGACCGGCCAGATACAGTGCATTCGTAAAGTATTCAGACTCCTTGACTTCTTCCACATTGTATTACGTTACAGCCTTATTCTAAAATGGATTAAATAACATGTTTCACTCATCAATCTACACACATACCCCATAATGACAAAATGAAACGTTTTTTTTAGAAATGCCTTATTTATGTAAGTATTCAGATCCTTTGCTATGAGACTCGAAATTGAGCTCCGGTGCATCCTGTTTCCATTGATCATCCTTGAGATGTTTCTACAACTTGATTGGAGTCCACCTGTGGTAAATTCAATTGATTGGACATGATTTGGAAAGGCACACACCAGTCTATATAAGGTCCCACTGTTGACAGTGCATGTCAGAGCAAAAACCAAGCCATGAGGTCGAAGGAATTGTCCGTAGAGGTCCAAGACAGGATTTTGTCGAGGCACAGATCTGGGGAAGGGTACCAAAACATTTCTGTAGCATTGAAGGTCCCCAAGAACACAATGGCCTCCATCATTCTTAAATGGAAGAAGTTGGGAACCACCAAGACTCTTCCTAGAGCTGGCCGCCCGGGCCAAACTGAGCAATCGGGGGGGAGAAGGGCCTTGGTCAGCGAGGTGACCAAGAACCCAATGGTCACTCTGACAGAGCTACAGAGTTCCTCTGTGGAGATGGGAGAACCTTCCAGAAGGACAACCATCTCTGCAGCACTCCACCAATCAGGCCCATATGGTAGAGTGGCCAGACGGAAGCCACTCCTTAGTAAAAGGCCCATGACAGCCCGCTTGGAGTTTGCCAAAAGGCGCCTAAAGGACTTTTAGACCATGAGAAACCGGATTCTCTGGGCTGATGAAACCAAGATTGAACTCTTTGGCCTGAATGCCAAGCGTCATGTCTGGAGGAACCTGGCACCATCCCTATGGTGAAGCATGGTGGTGGCAGCATCATGCTGTGGGGATGATGCGGCAGGGACTGGGAGACTAGTCAGGATCGAGGGAAAGATGAACGGAGCAAAGTACAGAGAGATCCTTGATGAAAACCTGCTCCAGTGCGCTCAGGACCTCCGACTGGGGTGAAGGTTCACCTTCCAACAGGACAACGACCCTAAGCACACAGCCAAGACGACGCAGGAGTGGCTTTGGGACAAGCCTCTGAATGTCCTTGATAGGCCCAGCCAGAGCCCGGACTTGAACCCGATCGAACATCTCTGGAGAGACCTGAAAATAGCTGTGCAGCGACGCTCCCCATTCAACCTATCAGAGCTGGAGAGGATCTGCAGAGAAGAATGGGAGAAACTCCCCAAATACAGGTGTGCCAAGCTTGTAGCGTCATACCCAAGAAGACTCGAGGCTGTAATCGCTGCCAAAGGTGCTTCAACAAAGTACTGAGTAAATGGTCTGAATACTTATGTAAATGTGATATACATATACATTATGGGCTATTGTGTGTAGATTGATGAGGGGGGGGGAACAATTTAATCAATTTTAGAATAAGGCTGTAACATAACAAAATGTGGAAAAAGTCAAGGGGTCTAAATACTTTCCAAATGCACTGTATATTCTCGGGATGGAACACACAATATTCTACCCTTATGGTGACTGAAGGAATTGGCTGACAAAATCTATCGCTAGTAGACTGTAATTTAGTCTGTCAAAAAGGTGGGCCTACCGCTTATTTACTGAATAGGAAGAAATTGGCTCCAACACAAAGACCTCTTGTTAGTAGCCTAAAGTCAAAATAAAATGTAAGACTGTTTAAAGGAATTAGACCTTCTCGAATTAGCCTATTTTCAGCACCCATGCGCTGTCCATCTCTGCAGCTGCCGCTTCATAGTTATGTAAATTAGTCTAATATGGCTTATTGTGAGGTCAATAACGCCGATAAATAGCTTCATTATGCGCATTGATTATAGCCGTAGCAATCTTAACTCTGGTCCTCCTTCTCATCTTCATGCTCTCCCTCTCAAACTGAACAGGACATCAGTAGGCCTAGTCCGCACACACAGATATTGCATTTTTTTAACAAAGTGCCACCATACACAGCACATTCATTGATTGGTTAGGCAGTACAAAAGGGTTTACATCAGCAAGAGCAGGGCAGGCCGGGGCTCTTGATTGGGAACGCCTATCCATTGCAGTGTGTAATGCAGTGTAGCCTAGTTATATATACACCATCCCAGCAGTCCAAAAACCTTGAAAATAAGTACATTTTGTTAGAAATATAACTTTGCCCTGTGCTTCTCCGAGCATGCTCTTTGTATAGCCTATAGTAGCCTTTAGGCTATGGATAATTTCTTTGAGACCACACTAGGCACACTTGATATTGCTGCCCAACAGAGATTCAGGGATTAGGGGCATCATCGGGCACACATGAGATACTATAATAAGCAACTAATTCTGAAACCCTGAGCAATATGACATTTAATTGTTGCCTAATTAGATGACCCTCCCCTGGACTAAATGTAAAAAATACTAAACACTCCCCCTGACTGAAATTGAAAAAGCATGACCCGCCCCCATTTTCCTCCAGGTAACTATTGTGTACAGTTCGATCTCTCCCTTCGCTAAAATTGTCCCCGACACGACTCAAACATACTGTATCTAGCTACAACCAGGCCTGCCTTGAGAACAGTCTTGGCACAGAGTTTCTGAACCCAGAGGCGCAACATAGCGAGACTTCCGGGAACGCTTGCGAAACAGACCAGGCAAGGGTTTGGGGTTTGTGAAGTGAAAAATTCATCCTTAGTTGTTAATTTTCTAGAAATCTAAAGGCACAACCTAGATTCAAGGCAATGCTGAACATGTTATTACTCCATCCTCGTGAAAGTGACAGGCACGTTTTCATTTTAGTCAAACAGCTTTGTGTTGAAGGAGTGCCTTTTGATTTGACGACCTGCACATACGCAGTTCGGCCGGAGATGACCATTAGACCCGATGACATTTTTCTACGGATGAGCTGTGCTAGCCAACGTTGCCATGACATCGCCTACATGATACGATGATAACCTGGCACCGACGAAAATGGCGGCCTCGCGACTAGCTCTTAGGAAACTTTGCAGTATTTTTTTTTTTTTTTATGTATTATTTTTTACATTATTAGCTCAGTGTTTTGTATCATTACATACAGCCGGGTAAAACTATTGGATATCAGAGCGGCGGTAACTCACCAGCATTACGACCAGGAATACGACTTTCCCGAAGTAGATCCTTTGTTTGCTCTCCCCAGGGCAACTGAACTGATTCCAGCGGCTGACCCAAAACATCGCCGGCGGAGGAGAGGCACTCGGAGCGGCCTGCTGGTTCGACTTAGGAGGTGCGCACACCACCCACCGCTTCCAAGTATACTACTCGCTAATGTTTAGTCTTTTTGGTTAACAAGCTCGAACTCCGGGCAAGGATTTATTTCCAGAGAGACATCAAGGCCTGTAACATACTCTGTTTCACGGAAACATGGCTCTCTTGGGATATTCTGTCAATCGGTCCAGCCAGAGGGGTTCTCAGTTCATCGCGCAGACAGGAATAAATATATTTCCGGGAAGCAGAAGGGCGGAGGTGTGTGTTTCATGATTAACGACTCATGGTGTAATTGTAGTAACATACAGGAACTCGAGTCCTTTTGTTCACCCGACCTAGAATATCTCACAATCAAATGCCGACCGTATTATCTCCCAAGATAATTTTCTTCGGTTATAGTCACGGCTGTGTATATCCCCCCTCAAGCCGATACCACAACTGCCCTCAAAGAACTTCACTGGACTTTATGCAAACTGGAAACCACATTTCCTGAGGCTGCATTTATTGTAGCCGGGGATTTTAACAAAGCAAATTTGAGGACTAGGCTGCCGAAGTTCTATCAACATATCGACTGTTGTACTCGTGCTGCCAAAATCCTCAAAAATTGCTATTCGAACTTCCGGGATGGTTTATAAGGCCCTCCCCCGCCCTCCTTTCGGCAAATCTGACCACGACTCCATTTTGCTCCTCCCTTCCTATAGGCAGAACCTCAAACAGGAAATACCCGTGCTAAGGACTATTCAACGCTGGTCTGACCAATCAGAATCCATGCTTCAAGATTGTTTTGATCACGTGGATTGGGATATGTTCCGGGTAGCTTCCGAAAATAATTTAGACGAATACACTGAAACGGTGACTGAGTTTATCAGGAAGTGTATAGGTGATATTGTGCCCACTGTGACTATTAAAACCTACCCTAACCAGAAACCGTGGATAGATGGCAGCATTCGCGCCAATCTGAAAGCGAGAACCACCGCATTTAACCATGGCAAGGTGACTGTGAATATGGCAGAATACAAACAGTGTAGCTACTCACTCCGCAAGGCAATTAAACTGGCAAAACCTCAGTATAGAGACAAAGTGGAGTCGCAATTCAACGGCTCAGACACGAGACGTATGTGGCAGGGTCTACAGACAATCACGGACTACAAAAGGAAAACCAGCCACGTCGCCGACACCGATGTCTCGCTTCCAGACAAGCTAAACACCTTCTTCGCCCGCTTTGAGGATAACACAGTGCCACTGACGAGGCCCACTACCAAGGACTGTGGCCTCTCCTTCTCCGTGGCCGATGTGATTAAGACATTTAAGCATGTTAACCCCCGAAAGGCTGCCGGCCAAGACGGCATCCCTAGCCGCGTCCTCAGAGTATGCACAGACCAGCTGGCTGGTGTGTTTATGGACATATTCAATCTCTCCCTTTCCCAGTCTGCTGTTCCCACATGCTTCAAAGATGGCCACCATTGTTCCTGTACCCAAGAAAGCAAAGGTAACTGAACTAAATCGCCCTGTAGCACTCACCTCTGTCATCATGAAGTGCTTTGAGAGACTAGTCAAGGATCATATCACCTCCACCTTACCTGACACCCTAGACCCACTTCAATTTGCTTACCGCCCCAATAGATCCACAGACGATGCAATCGCCATCACACTGCACACTGCCCTATCCCATCTAGACAAGAGGAATACCTATGTAAGAATGCTGTTCATTGACTATAGCTCAGCATTCAACACCATAGTACCCTCCAAGCTCATCACTAAGCTCAGGGCCCTGGGACTGAACCCCGCCCTGTGCAACTGGGTCCTGGACTTCCTGACGGGCCGCCCCCAGGTGGTGAAGGTAGGAAACTACATCTCCACTTCGCTGATCCTCAACACTGGGGCCCCACAAGGGTGCGTGCTCAGCCCCTTCCTGTACTCCCTGTTCACCCATGACTGCGTGGCCAAGCACGCCTCCAACTCAATCATCAAGTTTGCAGACGACACAACAGTAGTAGGCTTGATTACCAACAATGACGAGACCGCCTACAGGGAGGAGGTGAGGTCTCTGGGAGTGTGGTGCCAGGAAAATAACCTCTCACTCAATGTCAACAAAACAAAGGAGATGATCGTGGACTTCAGGAAACAGCAGAGGGTGCACCCCCCTATCCACATCGATGGGACCGCAGTGGAGAAGGTGGAAAGCTTCAAGTTCCTTGGCGTACACATCACCGACAAACTGAAATGGTCCACCCACGCAGACAGTGTGGTGAAGAAGGCGCAACAGAGCCTCTTCAACCTCAGGAACCCTCACAAACTTTTACAGATGCACAATTGAGAGCATCCTGTCGGGCTGTATCACCACCTGGTACGGCAACTGCACCGCCCGCAACCGCAGGGCTCTCCAGAGGGTGGTGCGGTCTGCCGAACGCATTATCGGGGGCAAACTACCCGCCCTCCAAGACACATACAGCACCCGATGTCACAGGAAGGCCAAAAAGATCATCAAGGACATCAACCACCCGAGCCACTGCCTGTTCATCCCGCTATCATCCAGAAGGCGAGGTCAGTCCAGGTGCATCAAAGCTGAGACCGAGAGAATGAAAAACAGCTTCTATCTCAAGGCCATCAGACTGTTAAATAGCCATCACTAGCACATTAGAGGCTGCTGCTGGCTATTGAAATGGAACACTAGTCACTTTAATAATGTTTATAGTCACTTGAATAATGTTTACATATCTTGCACTACTCATCTCATATGTATGTACTGCATTCTATTCTATAATATTCTACTGTATCTTAGTCCATGCCGCTCTGTCATTGCTTGTCCATATATGTATATTTTCTTAAATTCCATTCCTTACTAGTTTTGTGTGTATTAGGTATATGTTGTGAAATTGTTAGATATTACTTGTTAGATATTACTGCACTGTCGGAGCTAGAAGCACTAGCATTTCGCTACACCCGCTATAACATCTGCTAAACACGTGTATGTGACAAATTTGTTTTTGATTTGAAGTGTGATCAGGGATTTCTATAGACTGGCACAATGGACCTTCATAATACCCATAATGCCCATAAAACCTAGCGGTAAAACCCGGTAATGGTTCCAATAGTTTTTTTCCCCATTCATTTTGCCGTCTGGAATTTTAGAACTACTTCATATAAGGTTTGTGTTTCGTGTAGGCTTACCCTGGCATGACGTTTTGATAGCCATGTAATTCTCTCTCAGACAAGGTGAGTTTTCTCAATTTACTCCCCCCCAAAATGAAACGCTAATTAGCAACAGAGAAGACCTCAGCAAGACTACAAATTCCTGCAGGAAGGCCCTGCACGTCGTCTCTAGCCGACAAAGTCGGCTACCGTAAACCAGCGCAATCAGAGGCCTTTGTGCCCAGAGACCTTCTGTGCCCAATCCATTAATTTGCATCCCCTTTCTCTGTCTTAGCTAGCTACTGACTACACTTTAGCTATCTAGCAGAGCAGAAGAACACAACATTATTTTGTTTGACTTAGCATAGATAATTGTTTGTCTCCCGAGTGGCGCAGTGGTCTAAGGCACTGCATCGCAGTGCCACTAGAGATCCTGGTTCGAATCCAGGCTCTGCTGTAGCCGGCCGCAACCGGGAGACCAATGGGGCGGCGCACAATTGGCCCAGGGTAGGGGAGGGAATGGGAGGTAGCTCAGTTGGTAGAGCATGGCGTTTGCAACGCCAGGGTTGTGGGTTCGATTCCCATGGGGTATGAAAAATAAAATAAAATAAAATAATGTATGCACTAACTGTAAGTCGCTCTGGATAAGAGCGTCTGCTAAATGACGTAAATGTAATGTAAATGTACAGTATGTCTACTTTGGTGTCTATTTCAGATCTTATGGCATTTTTCAAGGATGAGCATAAGAGCATTAAAAGGGGAGAAGACCACTAAGTCTGGCTATGTGGAGAAGCGCAGCTATAGTGAGGGGCAACTTACCGGTTTGGTCAGGACCAGCATGAGGGATACAGTTTATCCTTTGTCGGTGAGTGTAGCTATTAAGTCAAATTTGAGCATCTTAGCAATACAATGTTTTCTATACAGCTGTCAACATTTTATACAAGGAAAGTGCCACTTAATCAATTATATAGTCATTAACCAGATTACCTCGATGAGTGATAACTCAGTTCTAGAATGTTGTCATTGATCTAAAAATCTATTGACATTCAAAATGGACTTTTAGACATTCAGCCTATATTGTAGTTTCATGACCAGAAACAAATCTTCAAAGGCACAGTATTTATTTATTCTGAGTGGTACATGCATTCACACAGTCTTGATTTATAAGATCCTTCCCACTATATGATTGATATGTCAAGTGATAAAATCCCAAGTTATCAATTAAGTTTATGGAAAAACTGCACTTGTCCTCGTGAAAATTCCAGTATTCAAAATTCTACAGCAGGAATGTCATTAATCAAATCAAACTTTATTTATATAGCACATTTCTTACAACAAATGCATTTCAAGGTGTTCACAGTTGTTAGATGGGGTGTTGTCTGTAAAGTGGGGCACAGATAACGAAGAAAAGGGCATCAAGGCATTCGAAATGGCTACAGGGAGTCAGGGCTTTGGGTCACAGGGTCTGGGATCCTGTGTGCCTCACCAGATGGTCTGGTGGGCACCACAGCAGTGGTGGAGCTCTAGTGTCCCTATGGTGTGTTAGGTTCTAAACAGAGTAAAAACTCAAACGGATGACTAGGAAAAGCTCAAGCCAAGTTTATTCACCCACTGGGTCAAACAGCTACAAAGACGAACATGTTTACACAAGCGCATATACACTGCTCAAAAAAATAAAGGGAACACTAAAATAACACATCCTAGATCTGAATGAATGAAATAAT
The DNA here is from genome assembly GCF_020615455.1 of Coregonus clupeaformis. NCBI lineage: Eukaryota > Metazoa > Chordata > Actinopteri > Salmoniformes > Salmonidae > Coregonus > Coregonus clupeaformis. The sequence goes on from NC_059198.1 coordinate 10,299,911, forward strand.
CGTATTAAATACTTTTTTCTTTACATAGTTGAATGTGCTGACAACAAAATCACACAAAAATTATCAATGGAAATCAAATGTATCAACCCATGGAGGTCTGGATTTGGAGTCACCCTCAAAATTAAAGTGGAAAACCACACTACAAGGCTGATGTAATGTCCTTAAAACAAGTCAAAATGAGGCTCAGTAGTGTGTGTGGCCTCCACGTGCCTGTATGACCTCCCTACAACGCCTAGGCATGCTCCTGATGAGGTGGCGGATGGTCTCCTGAGGGATCTCCTCCCAGACCTGGACTAAAGCATCCGCCAACTCCTGGACAGTCTGTGGTGCAACGTGGCGTTGGTGGATGGAGCGAGACATGATGTCCCAGATGTGCTCAATTGGATTCAGGTCTGGGGAATGGGTGGGCCAGTCCATAGCATCAATGCCTTCCTCTTGCAGGAACTGCTGACACACTCCAGCCACATGAGGTCTAGCATTGTCTTGCATTAGGAGGAACCCAGGGCCAACCGCACCAGCATATGGTCTCACAAGGGGTCTGAGGATCTCATCTTGGTACCTAATGGCAGTCAGGCTACCTCTGGCGAGCACATGGAGGGCTGTGCGGCTCCCCAAAGAAATGCCACCCCACACCATGACTGACCCACCGCCAAACCGGTCATACTGGAGGATGTTGCAGGCAGCAGAACGTTCTCCACGGCGTCTCCAGACTCTGTCACGTCTGTCACATGTGCTCAGTGTGAACCTGCTTTCATCTGTGAAGAGCACAGGGCGCCAGTGGCGAATTTGCCAATCTTGGTGTTCTCTGGCAAATGCCAAACGTCCTGCACGGTGTTGGGCTGTAAGCACAACCCCCACCTGTGGACGTCGGGCCCTCATACCACCCTCATGGAGTCTGTTTCTGACCGTTTGAGCAGACACATGCACATTTGTGGCCTGCTGGAGGTCATTTTGCAGGGCTCTGGCAGTGCTCCTCCTGCTCCTCCTTGCACGATGGCGGAGGTAACGGTCCTGCTGCTGGGTTGTTGCCCTCCTACGGCCTCCTCCACATCTCCTGATGTACTGGCCTGTCTCCTGGTAGCGCCTCCATGCTCTGGACACTACGCTGACAGACACAGCAAACCTTCTTGCCACAGCTCGCATTGATGTGCCATCCTGGATGAGCTGCACTACCTGAGCCACTTGTGTGGGTTGTAGACTCCGTCTCATGCTACCACTAGAGCATTCAAAAGTGACCAAAACATCAGCCAGGAAGCATAGGAACTGAGAAGTGGTCTGTGGTCACCACCTGCAGAACCACTGCTTTATTGGGGGTGTCTTGCTAATTGCCTATAATTTCCACCTGTTGTCTATTCCATTTGCACAACAGCATGTGAAATGTATTGTCAATCAGTGTTGCTTCCTAAGTGGACAGTTTGATTTCACAGAAGTGTGATTGACTTGGAGTTACATTGTGTTGTTTAAGTGTTCCCTTTATTTTTTTGAGCAGTGTATTTATATCCTCCTACTAGGAAGAGTCAACTCCTTGCACATCTAGACAGCCAATAAATCTCTGTTGTTAGGCAGGAACTTAATTGGTTCCACTCACTGGTGTAGTCATGGCCCTGCCTCATGCTTGAACCTTTGTGGGTGTGGAAATATGTGTGTGGGATAGGACTGTTCCTTCTCACTTCATCTGACCTGACCTCGGGACGAATTCCTCACTCCTTCCTAATCCACGGCTGCCCTACCTGATCAGTGACTGAAACCAGACCTCCCTCCATAGGATCCATGAGATTTAACAATACAATGTTTTTACAGAATGTAAACTTTCTGCACTGCCCCCCCTTCCTCATTCAGTAACTTTCCATCCACCTAGTTCTTATCCACCCTCTATTGACCCCAACATATACATTCCTTATACATGTACAGTAATCAATTAGTTATAGTATGGTAACATGAATAAGTATATTTCAAGCTAGAATCCAACAGGTGCAAGGGACCTTCCCATTGAAGAGGCAGTGAAGTCGAAGGATTTCTATATCAAGGAGGGAGGGTCTTACAGCCTCTGAAGACCATCCTTACTGGCACCAGGTCTAAGGTCAACTCCACATCACTGGAAGGGACACCTGCTTCTTCGTTGTGTGGACCACCAAAGCCTCCATCTCCATCCAGCATGACGACCTCTGGCAGACTCATATTGCTCCTCCTGTCAGTACCTGTTTTTAGGGAAGCCGATGATCCAAAAATATTCCACATATATCACACAGACTAGGCTCCCAGAAAATGTTATATTGCATACAAGTGTTGCTCAAAGCAGCCAACTAAAGTAATGTAGTTAATATTCCCAATGTGCCCATGATAGTTATTTCTTACCCCTGTCTTACTTGCTGAAGGCTCCAGTCATCCCTGCCTGCACCTGACATTGTTGAAAAACAAGTGAACGATTAATAAATGCCACGATCGTTGAGAGAAGGGTCAGACCAAGGTGCAGCGTGGTATGCGAACATGTTTATTAAATCAAATAAACAAGAAACAACGTAACGTGAAGTCTTCCGGCTAAACACATACAAGCCTAAACACGGAACAAGATCCCACAACTAAGGTAGGCAAACAGGCTACTTAAGTATGATCCCCAATCAGAGACAACGAGCGACAGCTGTCTCTGATTGGGAATCACACCCGGTCCAACATAGAAATACACTAACTAGATCAAACATAGAATTTCCAGCATAGATTCTCACGCCCTGACCAAACCAACTAAAGACAACAGGCCTCTCAAGGCCAGGGCGTGACAGTAACCCCCCCCCAAAGGTGCGTACTCCGGCCGCACCAACCTGACTCATTAGGGGAGGGTCCGGGTGGGCTTTCAGCCTCGGAGGCGGATCCGGCTCCGGGCGTGACGACCTCTTCCTCTCAGTTGCGCCCCTGGTCTGGTCTGGACCTTGGCGCGATGCTTCCCCTCTCCTTCCTCCCACGATGCACCAAGCCCTGTCTGGACCCTGGTGTGGGAGACCCCGAACCTGGAGAAAATTACAGTTTATTAAATATTCTACAGCTGTAATGTCATCAATCAAATCAAACTTTATTTACATAGCACATTTCTTACAACAAATGCATTTCAAAGTGTTCAAAGTCATGCATTGAATGGCATGTGGCACTTAACATCCTTCCTCTTGGCAGGTCTCTATAGGTGACCAGGGGATTCTCTCTACCACATGCAAATGCCCCCGTGGAGCTCATAAGTGTAGCCATGCGGCCGCATTGGCTATTTCTACGGTTCACAATATCAGCTGTACGGATGTGGAATGTGAGTGGAAGAAGCCAGCCATGCCCAACCAGGTAGAGTCAGTGGAGGACCTGTACCCGGTTGAAGACTACAAGCCTCTGTCCCGATAGCCCACAGAGAAGGATCTTCAGTGTCTAAGGAACCATCTCCGGGGCAGGTTCAGTGGAATGTCATGTCTCCTTGAACCTGAGCCAGAACAACCACTATCCTGTCTGTACCAGACATTGTTAAAATACAAGGGCACCTGGGGCATGCAGGCATCCTGGCTGGCATGGCTCTGTCGGTGGATCAGCAGGAGGCTATACGGCAGGCAACAGTTGGACAGCGCACCAACCCCAACTGGCACACCATGAGGAGAGGGAGATTGATGGCCAGCAATTTTGGAGCAACTGTTGTCATTCGCAATGGATGTAAAAAACAGAATTTTTGTCGACTTTCTGTGTAATGAAAAGAAAATGTGTCTCCTTGCCTATGTAACAGACATATTTGAGAAACTCAACTAATTGAACGCAAGCATGCAGGGGAAATACAAAAAAATTATACAGATGAGTGACCGCATCAGCAAAATCCGTTTGACTGTGTTCCTGGCTCTGTGGACATGCCGGTAAGTGAAATCGAACAGCTGATCGAGCTGTAACATGAACGAATGCTGCAGACAACCCATTCACAGGTCACTATGGAGGAGTTCTGGTTCTTGACTCAAAGGGAATACTGTGCCATCTCCCTCAGAGCATTGAAACTCATGGTATGCTGATTCAGTGCTCTTGTCTGCATTAAAAACAAATATCGATCCAGGTTGGACATGATGGGAGAGATGAGGACAGCACTGTCGACCATGCCCCCTGATTTTGAGAAGCTCTGACGCTAAGCACACCCATCTCATTAGGGGTGCTGAAAATAGGAATTGTATCAGACTAATTTGCAATTGACTGTCATAGCCCCACATTAAAAGTAAATGATGGTGAGTTGAGAATACAATCAGAATGTTTTTAGATCATAATATACTGAACAAAGTTCCATTGTTTCATGAACTGAAATAAAACATCCCAGAATTTTCCATATGCACAAAATGCTTATTTCTCTAATTCTATGCACAATTTTGTTTACATCCCTGTTAGTGAACATTTCTCCTTTGCCAAGATAATCCATCCACCTGACAGGTGTGGTATATCAATAAGCTGATTAAACAGCATGGTCATTACACAGGTGCAACTTGTGCTAAGGACAATAAAAGGCCACTCTAAAATGTGCAGTTTTGTCACACAATGCCACAGATGTCTCAAGTTTTGAGAGAGCGTGTTGCCAGATAATTGAATGTTAATTTCTCTACCATAAGCTGCCTCCAACGTTGTTTTGAGAATTTGGCAGTACGTCCAACCGGCCTCAAAACCGCAGACCACATGTAACCACGCCAGCCCAGGACCTCCACATCCGGCTTCTTCACCTGCAGGATCATCTGAGACCAGCCACCCGGTCAGCTGTGGAAACTGAGGAGTATTTCTGTCTGTAATAAAGCCCCCATTAATAAAACTCATTCTGATTGGCTGGGCCTGACTCCCCAGTGGGTGGGCCTATGTCCTCCCAGGCCTATGTGAAATCCATAGATTAGGGCCTAATGAATATATTTCAATTGACTGATTTCCTTTATGAACTGTAACTCAGTAAAATCGTTGAAATTGTTGCATGTTGCGTTCATATTTTTGTTCAGTATAAATACAATTTTGTATAGACATCCTAAATCAGCACTCCTACTCTGAGATGCTTTGTGGATACAGGCCCTGATCCTTCTGAAAGTGGTGTTGAAGGTGCAGTGGGGGGCACTCCCTCTACTCTAAGGAGATCCCAATGCCCCAGGGAAGTGAAGGGGGCGTCATTCGGATGGGATATTAGATGGGACGGTTACCATAGATCGAATCTATAAGGCAATATATAATTAATATACAGTGATTTGCATTGTGGCCAATGGAATGGGTGGAGTAAGGTCCTGGGTGGCGCAGCGGTCAAAAGCACTACGGCTGGAGTGGTGTAAAGCTCGCCGCCATTGGACTCTGGAGCAGTGGAAACGTGTTCTCTGGAGTGATGAATCACGCTTCACCATCTGGCAGTCCGACGGACGAATCTGGGTTTGGTGCCAGGAGAACTCTACCTGCCCCAATGCACAGTGCCAACTGTAAAGTTTGGTGGATGAGGAAGAATGGTCTGGGGCTGTTTTCCATGGTTCGGGCTAGGCCCCTTAGTTCCAGTGAAGGGAAATCTTAACGCTAGAGCATACAGTGACATCCTAGACGATTCTGTGCTTCCAACTTTGTGGCAACAGTTTGGTGAAGACCATTTCCTGTTTCAGCATGACAATGCCCCCGTGCACAAAGCGAGGTCCATACTGAAATGGTTTGTCGAGATCGGTGTGGAAGAACTTGACTGGCCTGCACAGAGCCCTGACTTCAACCCCATTGAACACCTTTGTGATGGAATGCAGACTGCGAGCCAGACCTAATCGCCCAACATCAGTGCCCGACTGTTATGAGAATTATTTACTCTCAATGGTTATAATCAACTATTTCAGTGTCTCTCTACGTTTCCCAAAAGGTTGTAAGTCTTTTGGATCAAGAAAAGGACAGAGTCCCAGTCTGCATTGTCAGGTCTTTATTCATTGAGAATTCTGCCCATCACAATGAGGAACAACCTTATATACACACACATTCTTTGTCCCGAAAGACACTCCCTGACTTGGTTTCACAACATTATAACACAACAACAACAATTTCGCTCTCCATCCTCTTTCATAAGTTATTCTGATTTCTCAGACTAGACTTCCCCATTCCCCACAACAGTAATGTTCTAACCTTATGATTGAAACGGCAACCGTTACTCTTTAGCAATGGTACCTAACCTGTTTACCCACTATCTGGAGACAACAGTCTAAGCCTATAATGAAGAACATTTGCTTTAACACATTATGCAATATTGGTTAACTAGTACATCATAATTAAAACAAGAAGATTTCACAACTCTATTTAAGGGTGGAACATTACTTTTTAACCTGTATATATTTAATTTCTATATCAATCCACCCTTTGACTAAATTATCCACACTTTAATACACAAAAAATCATTACAATAACTTTTAAACTAGAGATTTATAGTTCTAGGTAAACATCCAGTCACAGTTCTTCGTTAGATTTTCACTGCAACCTTCACACATTAGAACTAAGAAAAGTTTCATCCAGTCTCAAGCAATCTGAATCGTCGTTGTCCTCCACCAAGCCTGGTGGGTCATATTCTTCATTCAGTTGGTCGGAGTCAGGGATTGGACCGTATCTAACCATCTGTTGGGAAACGGCATTCTCCAACGCCTTTCTCACCAACCCTCGGACACAGGGAATAAGACAACATCCACAAAGAACAAGCATACCCATACAAGCTATAGTTGCACCCAGAATAGTTGCTACAATAGCTTTCCATTTTCCAAACATGTTATCAAACCAACCAGTCATTGATGTATTCACCCCCCAGTTCTCAGCCCATTCTTTACTCAATACAGTGAGACCTGCCAGTGCTCTAGTTACTGTACCATCTGGGGCTGTATTGTTGGGGATAAACATACAACAACGACCTCCCACCATCTTGCAAATCCGCCCTTCTCTGCTAAAAGCATATCGAGAGCCAAACTGTTCTGTCAGGTCATGAGTGAGGTGACGGATAGTTGGTCTGAAATTCCCTTCACCGCATCCCTTGTCTAATTAACGAACCTTTGTAGAAGTAATTAATCCAGTCAACATTTTTATTAATTGTAACCCACCAGAAAAATGGTAAACCCTTCTCCAATTTGATCTGTGATTCACATTACTTTGGTGTCTATAACATTGATAATCTCCGGGGGTCATGGTGAATTGGGGTGCCTTAGTATTATCCTTTTTAAGAGTGGTTATTTTAATACCAGAACAAATAGGTGAGGTTTGGTTTGATCCCAAATCTATCACACAAGAGAACATGGTCTGAAGCATAGGTGCAGTTAAAAGGGTTGGCTTACCTGTTGAACAGGCATAACAATTAGTTTGACCCGACGCCCTAGCTGTATAGTTCATCCACCTTACCCAGAAGTTGTTATTTGAAATTCCTTCTACTTCTCCTTGGTTCATTTCCTGCAAGAGGAAATCTTCTACCCTTGGTGGTTTAGTGCTATTTAGGATTCCTTCTGAGGGCCTTCCAAGGGGTGTTAGACTAGTTTTTGATACCTCTGGTGATAACATTAGATCTACCTGCTGTTCTGTCTCGGGGGTGGAAGATTCATTTCTCTCCTGAAAAATGAGCCTCACACATGTATTTGCCCCGATATCATCAACACAGACCCAATAGTTCCTTGCTATGTCATCTTGCATAATTGACTTTACCGTTATCACCAGTTCCGTTTTACCTTTATCATGGGTTTGTTTAATTCCCCATCGGTGTGCTGCGTCCATTCCATTCTCATAGTATGTTCCCCAGGTATGTTTAAACACCCTTGCCCAAGGACATGAGCGTTCCCCAGTGCAAATGTATTTACCATACCTTCTAGGACCTAACTTTCTTGTACACACCCCCTTCTTACCAAAGCCCCCAAAACCTCCTATCTCTTCATGGGAGAAGTCAAATGGTATCTTGAATCCCCCATCTTGTCCTAAACTGACTTTAACTATTAAAATAATCATTCCACCAATAGTCTTTCTTGGTTTCAGTATTTCTACGAGATTGAATCAGTGCCTTGGTATTATTTTGTTCATCATTTCCCTGTTTAGGTTGACCTGGATTAATCCATAATATGGTTAACACGATGATGCAGCTCAGAGTCCCCCAAAATCCCCAGCACCGCCAAACACCCCACAGTGATGAAAGGTCGGGTAGGGTTTCTTCGTTAACAGAGTTTACCCCCGAACCCTAGTGGGTCAGTTCTTCTCTTTAACTCTGTGTGTGTTCAGCGGTGCTGGTATGTGGGCCTACCTTTTTGCAGTGGGTAACGTAGACCCAAGTGGCTCTCTCAGCTATTCTTATAGCGAAGGCAGTTACCAACATGACTTGGTATAGTCCCTCCCAGCGGGGCTGCTTCCAATCCTTTTTCCTCAACGATTGGATCCACACCCAGTCTCCAGGTTGTATACTATGAGTCACCTTCTCCTTTAATTCTCCTGTAGGACACACATTCTTAGACATACAGGTGTGGTTAACAAACAATCTTCTCATGTGTTCTGCTAGTGTATTCTCTACTTCTATGTCTGCCTGTTCTGGTCCTGCCAACTGTGGCATTCTGTACTTAGCAAGAGGATAATCACCCTGAGGTGCCCTTTGTCTGCCCTAGTAATTATTTTGAGCACAGATAACACATCTTGAACAAACATTTATTTTAATTTTTTATAATTAGTAATCCCATATGCAACAAAGTGTTGTCTAATCTGCTCTACCATCCCTCCCGTTGACACATGGCTCTGTCCGTGTGTCAATATTGCAGCATATCTAAACAGTGATTTCGGGAGAATTGGTAAGCTGTCTTTGACCCATATTCCTTCCTTATTTACTGCGCCTTGCTTCACCCATCTGTGAACTTCCTTAATTGGGTCCCTACTGTAGCTCTCTATAAGTAGATCTCTTGTCTATCGAAACTTTCTATTTTGACAGCTGACTGGAACCAGAGAAGTGTTTTGACTCTGCCTTCTTAGCTTCCTCATCTGCCTTTGCATTCCCCAAAGTAATGCTATCCTTCCCTGTAGTATGCGCCTCACACTTACATATTGCGAGCTTTTTTGGTAATAGTACTGCATCTAGGAGGTCAAGAATCAACTCTGCATGTGTTATTGGTTTACCCGAAGTCGTAACCATTCCTCTATTTTTCCACTGGGCAGCAAAGACATGTACAGTATTAAAGCATATGCACTGTCGGTATAGATAGTTATAACCTTCCCTTTACCCAGTTGGCATGCTTTTGTTAATGCCACTATCTCTGCCTGTTGGGCAGAGTAGTTTCTTGGCAAGGGTTCAGCAGCTAGAACCTCGTTCTCTGTCACTACAGCATAACCAGTTGCGTTCGTACCATCAGGATTCTTCCTAGAAGATCCATCAACAAACATTGTTACTTCACAACATGGTATAGCGAAGTCTGTTAAGTCAGGCCTGGGTAGTACTATTTTTTCAGTTTCTTCAATACAGTTATGGGGACTACCATCATTCACAACTGGAACTAATGTTGCAGGACTCAGCGTTGTACATCGTTCAATAGTTAGATTTGGCATGTTCAGCAATATTATCATACAAGATAGGTGTCGTGCTGGTGACATGTACGCCATCTTGTGTTCCAATAGCAGAATTGACACTGCATGTGGAACTTCTAAGGTTAGATCATGGTATAGTACAATTGAAGTTGAATCCTGCACTGCATTAGCAGCTGCCACAACTGATTGCAAACAGACAGGCATTGCCTGAGCCACCTCATCAAATCTTGAAGAAAAATATGCTACTGGTTTATTTTTGTCCCCATGTTTTTGTGTCAGTACTTATGTCATATATCCCTCTCTACAATCCACAGTTTGAGTGAATGGTCTGTCATATCTAGGAAACGCCAGCACGTTGAAGAGGTCAATAATTGCTTAATTTCCTCAAATTGCAAATCAGCCTCGTTATTCCAGATTATTTTATCATGTGCTGCCATAGCTTTTCCTTAGATAAGATCACTCCATTTTCCAGTATATAACGCATAATGGGGAATCCATGCTCGACAGTAATTAATCATTCCAAAAAGCTAATCATTTGTTTCTTATTCAACGGTTTTGGTTCTTCAAGTTACCCTCAACTTGGTAAAATAAACTATCTTAAAGTCCTCCTCTCATGCCTTTAGAATTTACCAGTGTGGATGATCAATTCACACCAGAAAGTCAAAACAGAGTTCAGAGGCCATTTGAAATCATTCAACAAACTGTTCCATCCCATAGTATACTAAACATTACCATCACTCTAAATATTTCATAAATGTTACTTATCCCAAGTGTTCATTAAGTCCTCATGACATTTATTCTCATAAGAAATCATGTATACCCTAAACTCAGTCAAAACAGAAAAACTCCATAAAATTCACTGTGTGTGCTCCTTTAAGACTTATCACCTTTGACCTGTTGAAACCCCCCTAAAATCAAAATAACAACCCTTTATAAACATCATACTAGGTGTATTGTCCCCAACTCATCAATAATCGTTTGTATCAATCTAATTCCTCATACCTAATCCATAAAAGATTATATAAAATCTCTCAAAAGATGAAAACCACTCAACATTCCTTGAGTATATCATGATTATATTTAATTGATTACCCTTCAGATCATATCCTCTTTAAATCTCACAATGATTATTGAACCCCTAAATCTGCTCCATGTGATCCCATATCAAATGATCCATTATCGTTTATTTGATCAACACCATAGGAAAATCTGTTTCCCCTTCTATTGTTCCTTAACATATACTGTAGGGGATTTCCCTCAATCCTGGGAAAAAACTTTAAAAAAAAAAAAAACTCCCCCCTCAGAACACATTGGATAACTCCACGTTTCATTAAATTCACTAAACCTATAAATAACAAACCCATAACCACCTTCCGGTAATCTACTGATTTAAACCTGTTGCATTAATTTATTAAACTATAAACATTGTTTAATAAATCCAGAACCTACGAAAAATGTTTACTACGCCATCAGCCTAATAGTAAAACTATCTCCCATTTTTCAACTTGAACTTTCTTCATAACTTACTGTTATATAAACAAACTATTCAGACATCCGTGTCACGATCGTCTAGAACAGGAGACCAATGCGCAGCGTTGCGAGTGAACATAGTATATTTATTAAATACTCACACGAGCAAAACAAACAAACAACGAATCCGTGACGTCTGTGGTACAACACGCACACACACGAACAAAATCCCACAACCCGAAAGGAAAACAGATAGATTAAATATGGCTCCCAATCAGAGACAAACAGCCGACAGCTGACACTCGTTTGCCTCTGATTGGGAGTCACACCGGCAAACATAGAAAATAAACCACCTAGAACACCCACCAGAGAAACCGAAAACATAGAATGAACACACCCTGGTTCAACATAATGAGTCCCCGAACCAGGGTGTGACAATCCGCTTCACATTACTCTCTGCTTCGTTTACTAAATCCTTGCATTAGTAAATTCTATCCACATACCACCAAAAACGAATAACATATTTTCATACACATAACTAGAACGCATGAATTTAATACCATTCTTGCTTAATCAATGCAATTCAACATTTCTCATCACCCAATTTCTATTACTTTTTTCTTTACGCAGGAAACCCTTTACAATCTCTATCCTCTACCGCTGACTTTCCATCTAACATTACTTTAACAGAACCAATTATTTTTAACTTTTAATCAAAACAAACAAAACATCTGTTCCCAGAGCTGCAACTTAAACTACTCTGTTATACTAACCGCTATGTGTTGCTAGGACAATCTCTTTTCTCACCCATTACTTAAAAAATTTACATACTGTAAATTGAGAAATGTAGTGACTAAAATTAACAAAAATAAGAAATTATATTACCAAACCAAGATAAATGACATAAAACTTTGGAGTACCTTAAATGATCTCATGGGTAGAAAATCCAATTAATCTCCATCATTCATTGAAGTTGATGGGTCATTTATAACAAAACCTTTCGATATTGCCAATCATTTAAATGACTATTTCACTAGGAAAGTGGAAATACTCAGAAGTGAAATGACAACATTGAACAGTGACCCATCATATTTTTTATCTAATAATGAAAGGATTGCTCTTTTGATTTGGTCAAGTTAGTGTGGGAGAGGTGGAAAAACTATTGTTACCCCCCACCCCCCACCCACCCACCCCCCACAGGTGTGGAAGGAAGCTAAAGTAATTCCACTGCCTAAAAATACTATAGCACGCTTTTCTGGCTCTGACAGCCACCCAATCAGTTTGCTGCCTGTTCTTAGTAAACTGATGGAGAGAATTGTTTGACCAAATACAATGCTATTTTTCAGAGAACAAGTTAACTACTGACTTTCAGCATGCATATAGAAAAGGGCACTCAACTTGTCCTGCACTGACTGATGATTTGTTAAAAGAAATGGATAATAAAATGATAGTTGGAGCTGTATTAGATTTCAGTGCAGCATTTGATGTTAATTATAATAAATTGTTATTGAAAAAAACTCATTTGCTACCTGCCATCACATGGTTAAATAGTTATTCATCCAATAGAACCCAGAGAGTGTTGTTCAATGGAAGCTTCTATAACATCAGATATGTACAGTGCAGTGTCCCTCAGAGCAGTTTCCTTGGGTCGTTACTCTTCTCTAATTTTACAAATGATTTGCCTCTGGTCTTACAAGAAGCTAGAATGACTATGTATGCGGATGATTCCACACTCTACATGTCAGCACCCAAAGCCAGTGAGCTCACTGAAATTCTGAATAAGGAGTTGCAATCAGGATCAGAATGGGTAATTTAATAATAAACTAGTCAAATCAAAGTCACATACACATGTTTAGCAGATGTAATAGTGGGTGTAGCAAAATGCTTGTGTCTTAAATACATCTAAAACTAAATGCATTGTGTTTTGGTTCAAAACATTCTCTAAGACCTGAACCTCAACTGGAGTTGTGCATAAAAGGCGTGACTATTGACCAAGTTGAGGAAGCTGAACTCCTAGGTATAACATTGGATGGTCAATTATCATGGTCAAGTCATATTGACAAAGTTGTTGTGATGATGGGGAGGGGTATTTATTTCCAAAAATGCACTCAACAATTTACTGGATTCAAAAATTCCTAATATAATGATATCGGATCATTCTCCTGTATCATGCTTAATTACAGCAATAGAAAATACACTTAGCGACAGAATTTGGAGAATGAACAGAGCGCATCTTCTGGACCCAAAATGTATTAAATACGTAAACTAAAAAATGTCAACCTTTACCATTACAAAGGTAGACATAGAGGATTGAGAAAAGATCCAATCCAAGATGGCATTGCAGTGTGGTTGTGTATTATGTTGTGTCCTCGTGTAAATAGCCTGTTTGTCTTTTTTTCGTATATATTTCTCTCTCTCACTTTCCATCCTTAACTAAATATACTTTCCTGCAACCCCCCTCACCCAATGTGGAACGGATTCTATTATTTCTTCATACCTTTTATCAAGAACCCACGGCTGAAACTAGCCAGCTAACTAGCTACTTGCTATTAGCCACCGTTAGCGGTCTTCACCACTGTCCGTGGCCTGCACTACCTACCAGCCAGCTCTAGCCTTGACAATTATCTGCACAGCGTGCTATCGACCCAGAGCATTTCTGATTTTCTGCCGGAATCACTGAATCACTGGACCTTAACACCGGATCATCACAACTAGCTAGCTGCAACAGAATGGATGTTGTTGTTGGCTAATCACCACTAATCACCACTTGTCCCGAAGCTAGCACCAGTTAGCCTTGAGATAGCCTCGAGCCAGGCCCATCTCCCGGCTATCCACCTCTCTGTCAACCGGACGGGACCTCCTAGTGTCGACACGGAGCCCCGCCGATCCATCACGACTGGTCTGCCGATGTAATTGTCTGATGTGGTTTCAACAGGCTTCCCGTTGCGACGACCATGAAGATCCATCTGCTAGCACCGGCCCGCTAGCATGCGCAATCAACAGCCGTGCCTCCTGCTTGCCTGTGCTGTAGCAGCCTACGAACTGCTCCCGGACTTACCTATTCCTGTTCACTGGACCTTATGATCACTCAGCTACACATCTGATGCCCACTGGACTGTTCCTTTACACGGTACCCCATCCTGTTTATCTGTTTAGCCTCAGCCCAAACTTTCGTCGCCATTACCAGTTGTTGTCTTAGCCCTCTCGAATAACACCTGTGATTGTGTTATGCCTCTCTCCCATGTCAATATGCCTAGCCTATTGCTGTTTGGGTTAGTTGTTATTGTACTATTTCACTGTAAAGCCCCCAGTCCCGCTCAACCTGCCTCAGATAGCTTCTTTGTCCCACCCCCCATACACGCGGAGACCGGCTCAATCGGTACCGCCAGTGATGCTATCTCTTTCATCGTTACCCAATGCTTAGGTGTACCTCCACTGTACTCATATCCTTCCATATCCTTGTCTGTACATAATGCCCTGAATCTATTCTACAACGCCTGGAAATCTGCCCCGTTTATTCTCTGTACCCAACGCACTAGAAGACAAGTTCTTAAAGCCTTTAGCCGTATACTTATTCTATTCCTACTCCGTTCCTCTGGTGATGTAGAGGTTAACCCAGGCCCCGTAGCCCCCAGTATCACTCCTACTCCCCAGGCGCTATCATTTGTTGACTTCTCTAACCGTAAAAGCCTTGGTTTCCTGCACGTTAACATCAGAAGCCTCCTCCCCAAGTTTGAGTTATTCACTGCGTTAGCACACTTGATGTTCTAGCAGTGTCTGAATCCTGGCTTAGGAAGGCCACCAAAAATTCAGAAATGTCCATCCTGAACTACAACATTTTCCGTCTAGATAGAACTGCCAAAGGGGGTGGAGTTGCAATCTACTGTAGAGAGAGCCTGCAGAGCTTTATCATACTATCCAGGTCTGTGCCCAAACAGTTTGAGCTTCTACTTCTAAAAATCCACCTTTTCAGAAATAAGTCTCTCACTGTTGCCGCTTGATACAGACCCCCCTCAGCCCCCAGTTGTGCCCTGGACACCAAATGTGAATTGCTTGCCCCCCATCTATCCTCAGAGTTCGTACTGCTTGGTGACCTAAACTGGGATATGCTTAACACCCGGGCCATCCTACAATCTAAACTAGATGCCCTCAATCTCACACAAATTATCAAGGAACCTACCAGGTACAACCCTAAATCCATAAACATGGGCACCCTCATAGATATCATCCTGACTAATTTACCCTCTAAATACACCTCCGCTGTCTTCAACCAGGATCTCAGCGATCACTGCCTCATTGCCTGCGTCCATAATGGGTCCGTGGTCAAACGACCACCCCTCATCACTGTCAAACGCTCCCTAAAACACTTCAGCGAGCAGGCCTTTCTAATTGACCTGGCCCGGATATCCTGGATGGATATTGACCTCATTCTGTCAGTAGAAGATGCCTGGATGTTCTTCAAAAGTGCTTTCCTCTCCATCTTAAATAAGCATGCCCCATTCAAAAAATTCAGAACTAAGAACAGATATAGCCCCTGGTTCACCCCAGACTTGACTGCCCTTGACCAGCACAAAAACATCCTGTGACGTACTGAATAAAATATAAGCATCTAACAGCCCCCTCGATATGCAACTTTTCAGGGAAGTCAGGAACCAATATACACAATCAGTTAGGAAAGCAAAGGCTAGCTTTTTCAAACAGAAATTTGCATCCTGTAGCACTAACTTCAAAAAGTTTTGGGACACTGTAAAGTCCATGGAGAATAAAAGCACCTCCTCCCAGCTACCCACTGCACTGAGGCTAGGAAACACTGTCACCACCGATAAATCTACGATAATCGAGAATTTTAATAGCCTGTTCAACCTCTCTTTCGTATCGTCTGAGATCCCCAGAGATTGGAAAACTGCCGCGGTCATCCCTCTCTTCAAAGGGGTTGACACTCTAGATCCAAACTATTACAGACCTATATCCATCCTACCCTGCCTTTCAAAAGTATTTGAAAGCCAAGTTAACAAACAGATCACCGACCACTTCGAATCCCACCGTACCTTCTCCGCTATGCAATCTGGTTTCCGAGCTGGTCATGGGTGCACCTCAGCCACGCTCAATGTCCTAAACAATATAATAACCGCGATTGATAAAAGACAGTACTGTGCAGCCGTCTTCATCGACCTGGCCAAGGCTTTTAATAATAATAATAATATGCCATTTAGCAGACGCTTTTATCCAAAGCGACTTACAGTCATGCGTGCATACATTTTTGTGTATGGGTGGTCCCGGGGATCGAACCCACTACCTTGGCGTTACAAGCGCCATGCTCTACCAGCTGAGCTACAGAGGACCACACCTTTTGACTATCAATCACCGCATTCTTATTGGCAGACTAAATAGCCTTGGTTTCTCAACTGACTGCCTCGCCTGGTTCACCAACTACTTTTCAGATAGAGTTCAATGTGTAAAATCGGAGGGCCTGTTGTCTGGACCTCTGGCAGTCTAAGGGGGTGCCACAGGGTTCAATTCTCGGGCCGACTCTATTCTCTGTGTATATCAATGATGTCACTCTTGCTGCTGGTGACTCTCAGATCCACCTCTATGCAGACGACACCATTTTGTATACATCTGGCCCTTCATTGGACACTTAACAAACCTCCAAACGAGCTTCAATGCCATACAACACTCCTTCCGTGGCCTCCAACTGCTCTTAAACGCTAGTAAAACTAAATACATGCTCTTCAATCGAACACTGCTTGCACCCGCCTGCCCGACTAGAATCACTACTCTCGGCAGGTCTGACTTAGAATATGTGGACAACTACAAATACCTAGGTGTCTGGTTAGACCGTAAACTCTCCTTCCAGACTCACATTAAGCATCTCCAATCCAAAGTTAAATCTAGAATCGGTTTCCTATTTCACAACAAAGCCTCCTTCACCCATGCTGCTAAACATGCCCTCGTAAAACTGACTATCTTACCGATCCTTGACTTCGGCGATGTCATTTACAAAATAGCTTCCAACACTCAACTCAGCAAATTGGATGTAGTCTATCACAGTGCCATCCATTTTGTCACCAAAGCCCCATTTACTACCCACTATTGTGACCTGTAAGCTCTCGTTGGCTGGCCTCACTACATATTCGTCGCCAAACCCACTGGCTCCAGGTCATCTATAAATCACTTCTAGGCAAATCCCCGCCTTATCTTAGCTTATTGGTCACCATAGCAACACCCACCCGTAGTATGTGCTCCAGCAGGTATATCTCACTGGTCATCCCCAAAGCCAACACCTCCTTTGGCCGCCATTCCTTCCAGTTCTCTGCTGCAAATGATTGGAACAAACTGCAAAAATCTCTGAAGCTGGAGACACTTATCTCCTTCATTAACTTTAAGCATCAGTTGTCAGAGCAGCTTACCGATCATTGCACCTGTACACAGCCCATCTGAAATTAGCCCACCCAACTACCTCATCCCCATATTGTTACTTACATTGTTATTTATTTTGCTCATTTGTACCCCAGTATCTCTATTTGCACATCATCTTCTGCACATCTATCACTCCAGTGTTAATACTAAATTTTAATTATTTTGCACTATGGCCTATTTATTGCCTTACCTCCATAACTTACTACATTTGCACACACTGTATATACATGTTCTATTTTCTATTGTGTTATTGACTGTACGTTTTTGTTTATTCCATATGTAACTGTGTTGTTGTTGTTTTTAATCGCACTGCTTTGCTTTATCTTGGCCAGGTCGCAGTTGTAAATGAGAACTTGTTCTCAACTGGCTTACCTGGTTAAATAACGGTCAAATTTAAAAAATAAAATTAAAAAAGACGACCCCGACATCATCTGGGATGCCTTTAAGGTGTACATTAGGGGAATGAAAATCTCATACTTGGCAAAAGCTAAATCTGATTTTAGAAATTAAAATTTAAGAAAAATACATCACTATTTTAGAAAAATAACTTAAGCAGGAATACAATATTTTACATTTGAAGCGAGCCAACAATTACAGGTTAAACTTAAATAAAGCATATTACTTCATGGCAAATAAATTACCTAATGGCAAATCAAACTGGTAAATATCTCGTAGCTCTCACAAAACGAATACATGCTAAACCAGTTATAATTTGAAAAGATAAAGATACAAATGCAGTAATTACAAATAACAACGTGATTAATTACAATTTTAAGCTTCTATGAAAATGTGTGTATATAGAGTGGGGAGAACAAGTATTTGATACACTGCCGATTTTGCAGGTTTTCCTACTTACAAAGCATGTAGAGGTCTGTAATTTTTATCATAGGTACCACTTCAACTGTGAGAGACGGAATCTAAAACAAAAATCCAGAAAATCACATTGTATGATTTTTAAGTAATTAATTTGCATTTTATTGCATGACATAAGTATTTGATACATCAGAAAAGCAGAACTTAATATTTGGTACAGAAACCTTTGTTTGCAATTACAGAGATCATACGTTTCCTGTAGGTCTTGACCAGGTTTGCACACACTGCAGCAGGGATTTTGGCCCACTCCTCCATACAGACCTTCTCCAGATCCTTCAGGTTTCGGGGCTGTCGCTGGGCAATACGGACTTTCAGCTCCATCCAAAGATTTTCTATTGGGTTCAGGTCTGGAGACTGGCTAGGCCACTCCAGGACCTTAATGTGCTTCTTCTTGAGCCAATCCTTTGTTGCCTTGGCCGTGTGTTTTGGGTCATTGTCATGCTGGAATACCCATCCACGACCCATTTTCAATGCCCTGGCTGAGGGAAGGAGGTTCTCACCCAAGATTTGACGGTACATGGCCCCGTCCATCGTCCCTTTGAGGCGGTGAAGTTGTCCTGTCCCCTTAGCAGAAAAACACCCCCAAAGCATAATGTTTCCACCTCCATGTTTGATGGTGGGGATGTTGTTCTTGGGGTCATAGGCAGCATTCCTCCTCCTCCAAACACGGCGAGTTGAGTTGATGCCAAAGAGCTCGATTTTGGTCTCATCTGACCACAACACTTTCACCCAGTTCTCCTCTGAATTCAGATGTTCATTGGCAAACTTCAGACGGGCATGTATATGTGCTTTCTTGAGCAGGGGGACCTTGCGGGCGCTGCGGGATTTCAGTCCTTCACGGCGTAGTGTGTTACCAATTGTTTTCTTGGTGACTATGGTCCCAGCTGCCTTGAGATCATTGACAAGATCCTCCCGTGTAGTTCTGGGCTGATTCCTCACCGTTCTCATGATCATTGCAACTCCACGAGGTGAGTTCTTGCATGGAGCCCCAGGCCGAGGGAGATTGACAGTTCTTTTGTGTTTCTTCCATTTGCGAATAATCGCACCAACTGTTGTCACCTTCTCACCAAGCTGCTTGGCGATGGTCTTGTAGCCCATTCCAGCCTTGTGTAGGTCTACAATCTTGTCCCTGACATCCTTGGAGAGCTCTTTGGTCTTGGCCATGGTGGAGAGTTTGGAATCTGATTGATTGATTGCTTCTGTGGACAGGTGTCTTTTATACAGGTAACAATCTGAGATTAGGAGCACTCCCTTTAAGAGTGTGCTCCTAATCTCAGCTCGTTACCTGTATAAAAGACACCTGGAAGCCAGAAATCTTTCTGATTGAGAGGGGGTCAAATACTTATTTCCCTCATTAAAATGCAAATCAATTTATAACATTTTTGACATGCGTTTTTCTGTATTCTTTTGTTGTTATTCTGTCTCTCACTGTTCAAATAAACCTACCATTAAAATTATAGACTGATAATTTCTTTGTCAGTGGGCAAACGTACAAAATCAGCAGGGGATCAAATACTTTTTTCCCCTCACTGTATATGTATGTTTGTATCTGGTGTGGGATTTTTTTGTATTTGTTTTAATTAAAATGTAAATATATGTTCTGCGTTTTTGATACAATACAACTGTACTAGTTGTTCAGGCTCTGGTCTTGTCCCATCTTGATTACTGTCCGGTAATAGGGTCAAGTGCAGCAAAAAAAGATCTAGCAAAGCTGTAGCTGGCTCAAAACAGAGCAGCACACCTTGCCCTTAACTGCACATACAGAACTAACATCAACAACATGCATGCCAGTCTTTCCTGGTTGAGGGTTGACGAGAGGGTTAACTGCTTCTCTTCTAGTTACAGTTCCTTCAGAAAGTATTCACACCCCTTTACTTTTTCCTCATTTTGTTATGTTACAGCCTGAATTTAAATTGGATTCAATTGAGATTTGTTGTCACTAGCCTACACACAATACCCCATGATGTAAAGTGGAATTATGTTTTTCGAAAGTTTTACAAATTAATAAAAAATGAAGAGCTGAAATGTCTTGAGTCAATAAGTATTCAACTCCTTTGTTATTGCAAGCCTAAATAAGTTCAGGAGTAAAAATGTGCTTAACAATTCACGTAATAAGTTGCATCGACTCACTCTGTGTGCAATAAGTGTTCAACATGATTTTTGAATTACTACCTCATCTCTGTACCCCACACATACAATTATATGTAAGGTCCCTCAGTCAAGCAGTGAATTTCAAACACAGATTCAACCACAAAGACCAGGGAGGTTTTCCAATGCCTCACAAAGAAGGGCATCTATTGGTAGAGTTTTTTTTTTTTTTTTTAAGCAGACAATGAATATCCCTTTGAGCACAGTGAAATTATTTATTTCACTTTGGATGGTGTATCAATACAACCAGTCACTACAAATATACAGGCATCCTTCCTAATTCAGTTGCCGGAGAGGAAGGAAACCGCTCAGGTATTTCACCATGAGGCCAATAGTGACTTTAAAACAGTTAGAGTTTAATAGCTGTGATAGGAAAAAACTGAGGATGAATCAATAACATTGTAGTTACTCCACAACACTAACCTAATTGACAGAGTGTAAAGAAGGAAGCCTGTACAAAATACAAAATAATTCCAAAACATGCATCCTGTTTGCAACAAGACATTAAAATAATACTGCAGAAAATTTGGCAAAGCAAATAACTTGAATGCAAAGTGTTATGTTTGGGGCAAATCCAACACAACACATTACTACTTACCACTCTCCATATTTCCAAGCATAGTGGTGGCTGTATCATGTTATGGGTATGCTAGTAATCCTTAAGGACTGGGGAGTTTTTTGGGATAAAACATTTACGGAATGGAGCTAAGCACAGGCAAAATCCTAGAGGAAATCCTGGTTCAGTCTGCTTTCCACCAGTTACTGGGAGATTAATTCACCTTTCAGCAGGACAATAACATAAAACACAAGACCAAATCTACACTGGAGTTGCTCACCAAGAAGACAGTGAATATTCCTGAGGGGCCGTGTTACAGTTTTTACTCAAATCTGCTTGAAAATCTATGGCCAGACTTGAAAATGGTTGTCTAGCAATAATCAACAACCAGTTTGACAGAGCTTTAATAATTTTTAAAAGAATTATGGGCAAATATTGTACAATCTAGGTGTGCAAAGCTCATCGAGACTTACCCAGAAAGACTCACAGCTGTAATCACTGCCATAGGTGATTAAAATCACTTAGTCATTATGGGGTATTGTGTGTAGATGGGTGAGCAGAAAAATCTATTTAATCCATTTTGAATTCAGGCTGTAACACAACTAAATGGAATAAGTCAAGGGGTTTCAATACTTTCTGAAGGTACAGTATTATGAGAAATATTACTGTGTGGTGGAAAAAACACTCAAGGCATAAGGCAGTCCAATCTCAATATACAAAAGCTTTATTTGAACATGCATGGGAAAATCTATTCAATTCCCTATTTGTTCTCACAGACAGACATCTTATATAGACTGAGGATGGATGGGGTGTTTCACATGCCCTTCAAATGAGTCCAGTACTTCTGTTTATCACCACAGATAGTAGAGAAAGAGAAATACAAATTATATCAAGGACACGTCCACTCTCCCACACATCCTGGGATAACTGTAACCATGAAACAGTTATAAAAAGGACTTCAAAAACTTAAAGGGCAAGTTGAAACCGTGCGATTTAGCAATCTTACAGAAACTAAGAGGAACAGGATGACCTGCACCTTCTTCAGGCCATATAAGATAACAAAATAAATGTTCCTCTTCCACAACCGTGATGAAAATTCCGTATTGTCTTCATAATCAAATAACATACAGCTCAGACACCCGTACATACCCCACAAGACATGCCACCAGGGGTCTCTCCACAGTCCCCAAGTCCAAAACTAATTCACGGCAATAGCTGCTGCTTTGGCAAAAGCTTAATGGGGATCCAAATAAACCAATAAGCACCATAAAAGGGGCCATTGATTACTAGGTATACCATCCCATTCACGAAAATGGTTTGCTCCTACAGACAGTGGCCGTGGCTTGCTTTACAAAGCAGGCAGATGGGCATCGAGGCATTCGGCGACTGTTCAATTAAATGTTAGAATGGGTTAAAACGACTGACCTAAGCGACTTTGAGTATGGTATGATCGTAGATGCAAGGCGCACTGGTTCCAGTATCTCTGAAACTGCCGGCCTCCTGAGCTTTTCACGCACAACAGTGTCTAGGGCAGTGGTCACCCACCGGTCGATCATGATCAACTGGTCGATCTCCAAGGCATTCCTAGTCGATCACCAAACTTTTCTGTAAAAAAAACAACGATAAAGCCTTGCTTTCCTATTTTTTCATTTTCATTTCGCGCTGTTGGAGGTAGCTGCACATGATTCAGCAGCCCTAGTGCCGGGAACGCAAAGTGTTACCATTTTGAACCATTTCTTGTGTCTGAAGATAGAACTCCGCCTACCCGGCATGATCAGAGAGCAAATCAAGTGCACCATATATATATATAGAGAGAGAGAGAAAGAGAGGAGGGACAGTGAGTCGGGTGAGAGGCAGCCATAGCCGCGGGAAGTAGGGGTGCTGAGCGTGCTGCAGCACCCCTGAAAAAAAGAGAAATACTTTTTTTCACAAAAGTAGTGCACTGGGCCTTTACTAGTATTAGCAGACCCGTCTTTAGCGCAGGCAAAAAAATAATAATTCAGCATCTCTGTTTGGCAGAAAAGGTAGTTGTTTAATTAAGAACAGTATCTTGCAGGATTCAATAGTTGGAATTGTAAGAGTTGTTGCCCTGTCCCTTTCTCTGCGATTGTCATGCTAATGGCATCCAGAAAGAACAAAACCCTGTCCTCAAACATGTACAGTGCCTTGCAAAAGTATTCATCCCCCTTGGCGTTTTTTCCTATTTTGTTGCATTACAACCTGTAATTTAAATGGATTTTAATTTGGATTTCATGTAATGGACATACACAAAATAGTCCAAATTGGTGAAGTGAAATGAAAAAAATTACTTATTTTTAAAAGAAAATACTAAAAAAAAGAACAGAAAAGTGATGTGTGCATATGTATTCACCCCCTTTGCTATGAAGCCCCTAAATAAGATCTGGTGCAACCAATTACCTTCAGAAGTCACATAATTAGTTAAATAAAGTCCACCTGTGTGCAATTTAACCTGCCAAGAGAGGGCCACCCACCAAAACTCACGGACCAGGCAAGGAGGGCATTAATCAGAGAGGCAACAAAGAGACCAAAGATAACCCTGAAGGAGCTGCAAAGCTCCACAGCAGAGATTGGAGTATCTGTCCATAGGACCACTTTAAGCCGTACACTCCACAAGCTGGGCTTTACAGAAGAGTGGCCAGAAAAAAGCCATTGCTTAAAGAAAAAAATAAGCAAACACGTTTGGTGTTCGCCAGAAGCCATGTGGGAGACTCCCCAAACACATGGAAGAAGGTACTCTGGTCAGATGAGACTAAAATTGAGCTTTTTGGCCATCAATGAAAATGCTATGTCTGGCGCAAACCCAACACCTCTCATCACCCCGAGAACACC
Organism: Coregonus clupeaformis; assembly: GCF_020615455.1. Lineage (NCBI taxonomy): Eukaryota > Metazoa > Chordata > Actinopteri > Salmoniformes > Salmonidae > Coregonus > Coregonus clupeaformis. Next base: position 10,323,735 of record NC_059198.1, read on the forward strand.
ATCCCCACAGTGAAGCATGGTGGTGGCAGCATCATGCTGTGGGGATGTTTTTCATCGGTAGGGACTGGGAAACTGGTCAGAATTGAAGGAATGATGGATGGCGCTAAATACAGGGAAAGTCTTGAGGGAAACTTGTTTCAGTCTTCCAGAGATTTGAGACTGGAACAGAGGTTCACCTTCCAGCAGGACAATGACCCTAAGCATACTGCTAAAGCAACACTTGAGTGGTTTAAGGGGAAACATTGAAATGTCTTGGAATGGCCTAGTCAAAGCCCAGACCTCAATCCAATTGAGAATCTGTGGTATGACTTAAAGATTGCTGTACACCAGCGGAACCCATCCAACTTGAAGGAGCTGGAGCAGTTTTGCCCGAAGAATGGGCAAAAATCCCAGTGGTTAGATGTGCCAAGCTTATAGAGACATACCCCAAGAGACTTGCAGCTGTAATTGCTGCAAAAGGTGGCTCTACAAAGTATTGACTTTGGGGGGGTGAATAGTTATGTACGCTCAAGTTGTATGTTTTTTTTGTCTTATTTCTTGTTTGTTTCACAATAAAAAATATTTTGCGTCTTCAAAGTGGTAGGCATGTTGTGTAAATCAATTGATACAAACCTATTTTAATTCCAGATTGTAAGGCAACAAAATAGGACAAATGCCAAGGGGGGTGAATACTTTCGCAAGCCACTGTACAGCAAACGTTATGGGCAAAGACTGAAAAAATCCACATCAAATGTAATATTTTTCTTGATAAAATAACATGAAAAACAACCACTTTTTGTGCAGTGTTAATTTACCATCCTTACAAACCACTTAATGTAAATGTACATTATTGTATTGTACATAGGCTGGTCATCTAGGTTTGGTACCTGTAGACTTTCCATCACCATGAAGAAAAACAATGTACAATACAGTAATTGAGTACATTGAGACATCAAGTGGTTTGTGATGATGTGGCTCAGTTGGTAGAGCATGGTGCTTGTGTAGTGTCCGAGACAACGATGCTGATTATGCTGTGAGAACAAGGAATCCGCTGACGCTGTACTTTGATTATAAAGGTTTATTATATCAAAAGATTTCAGCGTCAATTTACAGACTTCTGCAGACATCTGGAGAACAACGGCCCAATCTCTTAATAAATATGTTGTTCCTCCGTCCTTTGTTCAAACATGGTATTTATCCTATGTAACATAAGATGGGTGGTTTTAGATAGACCAATCCCTGGCCTCCACATATCTCCAAATGTCCTCTATTCCAAGAAGCCTATGTAGCAATGCTTTCCAGATGCTTCAGCAAAGCAGAGTAAAGTTCATCTATTACACCATTTGCAAACGTCAGCAAAATTATAGACATTCAGACACTACACTTGCAACACTAGAGTTGTGGGTTTGATTCCCACGGGGGACCAGTAGGAAAAGTAGGAAAATGTAAGTTGCTCTGGATTAGAGTGTCTAGTAAAAGGAATGAATAGACCATTTCAGTTACCACGTAGACATAAGTTGCATTTGTAAAGTATTTCAAGAAATTGGAAAACATACAGTATATCAAGCAAGCTTTTTATATTCAACAAGCAGACCCGTCGCCAGACCTCAGTCTTAAGGGGGGCATATGAAATGCATGGGAGGGCACAATTATTATTAGCCTACAGTAGGTATATTTATAATAATCATGTACTCTATTTGCGCAGCACGTAATCATCACATTAAACATAACCAACAGCAATATGACCAGGTAGCCTATAGCCTACACCACATTACATAGAAGCAATGTTATGAATATCCATAAAACACTTGACTATACAACATATTAGATGTAACACCAGAAGCATCTCTCAAACATTGCATTTTGAAGCAGTCAACAGGGGGATATGCATTGCCATGAGACACACACACACGCATATACACACACACACACAGAGACTTTGAACCTACCGGTACTTTGAGTGGAGGCAGCGCTGTCCTCTCTCCAGTCCCTCCTGCGGGAGGCGGTGTTTCTCCGAGCAGAACCTCCTCATCAAAGTATCCTTCCACTCGGACTTAAACTTGTGAGTGAGGTCCTTTTCAAAAGCAAGCTGAATCAGCTGGGCTTTGCGTCTGTGCAGCATACTGCGCCCATGCTCTGAGAAGACGCTTTTGAGCTTGGAAAATTAGTTTTCACACATTGCTGTGGAAGCTCCTAAAGTTAGGGTAAGTGTGTAGGCTGTGAGAACAGTCGGCATTGCCTGGAGTGCACCGTTGAATGTGCTGAGGATGTTGGCTATTGTCAATTTTCCATCTTCGGGGGGAACCGGGGTGTCAGTCATTTTCTTCACCAGGAACTCACGAGCCACAGTATATTCAGATTCAACCACATCAGTTCCAGCTAATACCAGGAGAGGGGTTACCTTTGATGGGTCCAGGAAATTATCCTCGGCCTCTGGGTTCAAAGCAGCCAGTGCGCCAATGAGCTCGCTACTGCGCTCTCCAAAACGCGCATTCATCTCTCCTTGCACAGCATCGATAACACTGTAAAACAATCTCATGAACTCAGTCTTTTCATCTATGTCACTTTGTGGCTGACCAACTGTTTCTTCAACTGCAAATCCGCGGAGGTTCTTATTAATTGTGCGTCTTCTCTTGCTTGGACCAGGGTTTGGCCACCGGCACAGCCTCGGTGGCCGATGCTGGAGGAGCGCAGAGATCCCACAGTGTAGAAAACTCGTTTTCTGTGCGCAGTGTCTTCACGCAGTCAGAAGGGCTGTTCACAAGTGTCACCGCAGTGAACAAGTCCATATCTTCGACCTGTAGTAGTCTGTTAGGCGGCTCGAAAAGTGACAACGGTTTCATAACAAGGTGCGCAATGAAAAGAAAACTGTGCTGCGTAATGGCACGAAGCAGCCCCGTAGCCTCGACGCGCACCTCCGCTCCAAGGCCTGGTGTGTTTTCCACCTCGGTCAGTAATGTGGATATGACTTTGACCGTTGCCAAGTGGCCAGTCCATCTCTGGTCCAAGATACGTTTCAGGGTATCGCCTTTGTACAGAATAGCCACGATTGGCTTCCCGATGAAGTTGTACAGCATGTTACATACTCCAAAAAAATCATCGACAGCTGCTTCACTGGACATGGCATTTTAATGCAAAAGACACACCAGAATGGCTTTCAAAAGTGGTTGATTGTTCCTGACGGGTACAGTCTCAGTCCTGACTTGTCTACGTTTTTTTTTTTTTTTTTAAGCAGATTGAAGATTTTAAATATTGCTGTCCATCAATGATTCACAACCAAATTTACTGAGCTTGAGAAATGTTGATTAAAAACGATGGATATACAGTATGTTGCCTTAAGAGTTGTGCAAAGTTGGTAGAATCTTAATGAAAATGATTCACAGCTGTAATGGTTGCCAAAGATGCTTCCACCAAGTATTAACTCTGGGGTGTGAAGACACGCAATCAAGACATCTTGTATTTGTTGATTAATTTGGAAAATGTTCTATAACTTTCTTTCACTTTGAAATTGTGCAGTACTGTAGGTTGTGTAATTGAATCCCTTTTAGATTTTATTTTAAGGCATCAAAATGTGAAGATCGTGCAAGGGGTGTTTAGACTTTCACTAGGCACTTCATATTTATTTAGTAAATGTATCATATCTATTTGCAAGTGTAATTTCTGTATAAATTAACCTTCAAGATGGCAACGTTAGTGTCATTGTTATGCATGCCTTATACATGCTTTTTATGTTAATTCTGCCCAACTACCTCTGTCTGCTCACCTCCACTCGGCAACACTTGGCTCTCTACGACATCTACCATGGGAAAGGGCAGCGTGACACAGAGGAGATGGCGGGAATTGTGGGGCTCAGGCTGCCCACCCAGCCTGGAGGGAAGGGCTGGGAGAAGTGAGAGAAGGGAAGGGAGAAGAGGCTCCTACCACACCAGAGGGTTGTAATCATCACGCTGGACCTAATGCTATTTTACAAAACAGAGGAAGAGATGAAGGCTGTGATGAACAAGGACTGTGAATTGTGATTATACAAGGGAGGATCAAAGCTATTAGAAACATGAGATTCCCAGCTCTCCCTACCACTCCTCACTTTCTATGTCTGTCTGGAGACAATGGCTGTAATTAAAATATTTGTAAATACAATGGGACAGATTTTGCCAATTAAAGTATTAATCACTGTTTTATCGGGTCACCATGACATCTCACTTTTCTTGCAATCCATATGCTGCTAGTGCCTGTTAATAATCTACTAATAAACCAGAACCAATTCAATATAACGCCATACAAAATTAAATAATGATATCCCTTTCGACCTCTAAATTCAGTAAGGTTTCCTTGGAGCAAGGTATGATGTTCAGTTAAAGCACTCATACTTGGCAGATACAACCGATGAGAACTATTTCAGTCATATGTATATTTTTGAGGATATCAGGTAATTAAAATTCCTGCTTAATTAAAATATCAAGCATTACAAAGAGGGTATGTTATGTCAGATGGATGTGAACTCATTGCGTGGCCTTTGATCTTTTACATTTTATGTTCTTCACTTCCTTTGGCCAGTGGATTAAACAGAATGCAAAGACCAGCCACCAGCGAAATAAAGGAAAGGTCTTAGATAATGCTAGGGCATGCAACATACATAAGGGAAGTATAACAAGATGCTTTATTTTGTCTCGTAGGTAGGCGTTTATAAGAGTAGAGTATTACCAGCACAATGGAAAACCGCAGATAGGAGTTTTGTTGCTTTGTACTAGCCGATTAATTTGTTTCATTATTGTGTCAATGGCAAACTGGCATTTCTACCAAAACCTCCACTAAATGTCTCTATATTTTTTTGATATGAGTAACATGTATTACCTTCTGGGAAATGTTTTTTCGTTCTTTGCCCTTTGCTGCTATGTTTTCATCCTTGATTATCGTACAAAAAGAAAGCCTCCGTCATCATTAACTGTGCCCCTATTGGACTATTTATTATCTTCTATTCATCCCCTTTTCTTAGTTAAATCTGTGTAGCTGCGTCACACTCCCCCATTCCATTTGTTACACGGTGACTAAGATTGTCTTCTGTGTGGGTTTAAATAGATTGACCATAAGGCAACGCAACACACTGTGACACATAGGGACAAGACATGCATGCACATCCGCGGCAGCACCCACAGTCCACACGCATACAGTGGAAATGTAATGCATAGTGGAACACCAACAGAAAGCGTCAAATTATATTGTTATAAAGTCGCAAAATAACACGCTTCTCTACACCCCACTCCTCCATGCATACCAAGACATCTCTACACCCCACTCCTCCATGCATACCAAGACATTTAATTACTTTAACACACAGCTGGAGATAGATAACATAATGTTGCACAAGCATGTCACTGCTATGTGAATGTTTTGAGATGGTATGTGAACATCGAATGACAGGTTCTCATTTCAATCACGATTCTGTATCACTACTTACAGTAGGCTACACCGCTACATTAAGTATTCAGTGTATGAATGTTTAATGCCAGTATAACCTTACGCAGTGGAGATCTAAACACAAATTAAATAAACTAGGCCATGCTACTGCCTGCAATAATGTGCACGACAATCGGTGGGAATCACTAACGTTAAGTGAATGAAAAGTAGGTTAGATATTAAGTGGAAAGGGTAGAAAACCAAGAGTCGAAGCGGGGAAGGGAGGGCGGAGACAGTTGTTTATATTCGTGTGGCTGTAATTCGTCAACTCATCTAGTGAGCTTGGAGGAAGATTCACTATTTCAACCTAGTTGGACGACTAGGTAACAACATCTATATAAATAGCGGAAAATAATGGATTTTTGAATAGATATAGGATTTGATTTGCCCAATAAGTCCATGGATCAAGGAAAGTAGTGTACAACATAGTTGAATAGAATCTCCTTATGTATGTGATTTTAAAAGGAGGCGAAAAATAAGAAGGTAGCCTAGATTATGAAATAAGAACGTTATTTCACAAAGGAAGCAAAAGCTACAGAAACACAGGCGGCAACATAAGATAGGATAAAGGGACAACAGGCGCAGCAGAGTGGTGACCTGGCCAGTGCGCGATGTTTGGAATGATAAAGAATACAATTTTCGGGAACACCGAAGAAACGGACTACAAATTGCTCAGCAGCGAGACCAAGGTAGGATACACCTTGACCTGTCAGTTTCAACTTGACATAAATTAAGTGTGTGTGTCTGTCAGTCAAGCATTGCATCACTTGATCTCGCGCACCACTGTACACCTCCGTCTTGTTTGGTGCATAAAACAACTGTCTGGTCATTACAGAGAGATCTCTTCAGTATCTCGCTCATATTTTTTTATTCTAAGAAATGTTTAATTTGTTAGTCACTGATTGCAGTGAAACTAGCCTACTGGCCCCAAACCTTCCATAGCCCCAGCCTACCATGATCTCAAGAAAAATCAATTTTGATTATCAGTAGGCCTATGTATTATGCATTTAAAGGGTTCTGTAATACCAATACCTTTAAAGTGTTTGATCTTTTGAAACCAACCATTATTAATTACACCTTATCTCCTGGCACCTGTGAGCTCATAGTAGGGGGTAGGGGCAGATCTCTGTGTGTGTGTGTGTGTTCCCCATTACCTCAGTAGTGGCACCACTGTGTATACTGCTACACTTGAAGGCAAGGTTGTGTTCTCTGAGAGAGACAGACAGATAGCGACAGATAATTTTTGAGGTTGGTTGGTTGGGAAAGGGTTTGGTGAAACTAGTGATGTACGAGCTTCCATATAATTTACTTGTGCACCCTGACAGAGTTCTTAATCAAATACTACCTTAGAGACAAGACAAAGCCAGACAGATGAAAGCAAAGAGGACTGCCAGATCAATTGACTGAGAGAGCGTGGAATCAAGTGACACTGACAGACACATTTACAGACATTGGCCTGACAAAGAAAATCCCAGTCATTCGCATGAGGAAGAGACGGAGATATCGTGGACGTAGGTCGGGGTGCCTTGTTAGGATCCGACGGCGAGCGAGTAAACTGCCGCTCCCATCAATCCTATTAGCCAATCTTCAATCATTGGAGAACAAATTGGATGACCTAAGATTACGGTTATCCTACCAACGGGACATTAAAAACGGTAATATCTTATGTTTTACCGAGTCGTGGCTGAACGACGACATGGATAACATACAGTGGGGGAAAAAAGTATTTAGTCAGCCACCAATTGTGCAAGTTCTCCCACTTAAAAAGATGAGAGAGGCCTGTAATTTTCATCATAGGTACACGTCAACTATGACAGACAAATTGAGATTTTTTTTTCCTGAAAATCACATTGTAGGATTTTTAATGGATTTATTTGCAAATTATGGTGGAAAATAAGTATTTGGTCACCTACAAACAAGCAAGATTTCTGGCTCTCACAGACCTGTAACTTCTTCTTTAAGAGGCTCCTCTGTCCTCCACTCGTTACCTGTATTAATGGCACCTGTTTGAACTTGTTATCAGTATAAAAGACACCTGTCCACAACCTCAAACAGTCACACTCCAAACTCCACTATGGCCAAGACCAAAGAGCTGTCAAAGGACACCAGAAACAAAATTGTAGACCTGCACCAGGCTGGGAAGACAATCTGCAATAGGTAAGCAGCTTGGTTTGAAGAAATCAACTGTGGGAGCAATTATTAGGAAATGGAAGACATACAAGACCACTGATAATCTCCCTCGATCTGGGGCTCCACGCAAGATCTCACCCCGTGGGGTCAAAATGATCACAAGAACGGTGAGCAAAAATCCCAGAACCACACGGGGGACCTAGTGAATGACCTGCAGAGAGCTGGGACCAAAGTAACAAAGCCTACCATCAGTAACACACTACGCCGCCAGGGACTCAAATCCTGCAGTGCAGACGTGTCCCCCCTGCTTAAGCCAGTACATGTCCAGGCCCGTCTGAAGTTTGCTAGAGTGCATTTGGATGATCCAGAAGAGGATTGGGAGAATGTCATATGGTCAGATGAAACCAAAATAGAACTTTTTGGTAAAAACTCAACTCGTCGTGTTTGGAGGACAAAGAATGCTGAGTTGCATCCAAAGAACACCATACCTACTGTGAAGCATGGGGGTGGAAATATCATGCTTTGGGGTTTTTCTGCAAAGGGACCAGGACGACTGATCCGTGTAAAGGAAAGAATGAATGGGGCCATGTATCGTGAGATTTTGAGTGAAAACCTTCCATCAGCAAGGGCATTGAAGATGAAACGTGGCTGGGTCTTTCAGCATGACAATGATCCCAAACACACCGCCCGGGCAACGAAGGAGTGGCTTCGTAAGAAGCATTTCAAGGTCCTAGAGTGGCCTAGCCAGTCTCCAGATCTCAACCCCATAGAAAATCTTTGGAGGGAGTTGAAAGTCTGTGTTGCCCAGCGACAGCCCCAAAACATCACTGCTCTAGAGGAGATCTGTATGAAGGAATGGGCCAAAATACCAGCAACAGTGTGTGAAAACCTTGTGAAGACTTACAGAAAACGTTTGACCTGTGTCATTGCCAACAAAGGGTATATAACAAAGTATTGAGAAACTTTTGTTATTGACCAAATACTTATTTTCCACCATAATTTGCAAATAAATTCATTAAAAATCCTACAATGTGATTTTCAGGATTTTTTTTCTCATTTTGTCTGTCATAGTTGACGTGTACCTATGATGAAAATTACAGGCCTCTCTCATCTTTTTAAGTGGGAGAACATGCACAATTGGTGGCTGACTAAATACTTTCTTTCCCCACTGTACAGCTAGCGGGCTATACGCTACATCGGCAGGATAGAACGGCTGAATCCGGTAAGACAAGGGGTGGCGGTCTGTGTATATTTGTAAACAACAGCTGGTGCACAAAATCAAATACTAAGGAAGTCTCGAGGTTTTGCTCGCCTGAGGTAGAGTATCTTATGATAAGCTGTAGACCACACTATTTACCAAGAGAGTTTTCATCTATATTTTTCATAGCTGTCTATTTACCACCACAAACCAATGCTGGCATTAAGATTGCACTGAATGAGCTGTATAAGGCCATAAATCAACAGGAAAACGCTCATCCAGATGCAGCGCTCCTAGTGGCCGGGGACTTTAATGCAGGGAAACTTAAATCCGTTCTACCTAATTTCTACCAGCATGTTAAATGTGCAACCAGAGGGAAAAAAACTCTAGACCACCTTTACTCCACACACAGAGACGCATACAAAGCTCTCCCTCGCCCTCCATTTGGCAAATCTGACCATAACTCTATCCTCCTGATTCCTGCTTATAAGCTAAAACTAAAGCAGGAAGCACCAGTGACTCGGTTAATAAAAAAGTGGTCAGATGACGCAGATGCTAAGCTACAGGACTGTTTTGCTAGCACAGACTGGAACATGTTCCGGGGATTCTTCAGATAGCATTGAGGAGTACACCACATCAGTCACTGGCTTCATCAATAAGTGCATCGATGATGTCGTCCCCACAGTGACCGTACGTACATACCCCAACCAGAAGCCATGGATTACAGGAAACATCCGCACTGAGCTAAAGGGTAGAGCTGCCGCTTTCAAGGAGCGGGACTCTAACCCGGACGCTTATAAGAAATCCCGCTATGCCCTCCGACGAACCATCAAACAGGCAAAGAGTCAATACAGGAGAAAGATTGAATCGTACTACACTGGCTCTGACGCTCGTCGGATGTGGCAGGGCTTGAAAACTATTACAAACTACAAAGGGAAGCACAGCCGCGAGCTGCCCAGTGACACAAGACTTACAGACGAGCTAAACCACTTCTATGCTCGCTTCGAGGCAAGCAACACTGAAGCATGCATGAGAGCACCAGCTGTTCCGGATGACTATGTGATCACGCTCTCCGTAGCCGATGTGAGTAAGACTTTTAAGCAGGTCAACATTCACAAGGCCGCAGGGCCAGACGGATTACCAGGACGTGTACCCCGAGCATGTGCTGACCAACTGGCAAGTGTCTTCACTGACATTTTCAACATGTCCCTGACTGAGTCTGTAATACCAACATGTTTCAAGCAGACCACCATAGTCCCCGTGCCCAAGGACTCTAAGATAACCTGCCTAAATGACTATCGACCCGTAGCACTGACGTCTGTAGCCATGAAGTGCTTTGAAAGGCTGGTCATGGCTCACATCAACAGCATTATCCCAGAAACCCTAGACCCTCTCCAATTTGCATACCACCCCAACAGATCCACAGATGATGCAATCTCTATTGCACTCCACACTGCCCTTTCCCACCTGGACAAGAGGAACACCTACGTGAGAATGCTATTCATTGACTACAGCTCAGCATTCAACACCATAGTGCCCTCAAAGCTCATCACTAAGCTAAGGATCCTGGGACTAAACACCTCCCTCTGCAACTGGATCCTGGACTTCCTGACGGGCCGCCCCCAGGTGGTAAGGGTAGGTAACAACACATCTGCCACACTGATCCTCAACACGGGGGCCCCTCAGGGGTGCGTGCTCAGTCCCCTCCTGTACTCCCTGTTCAGAGCCAAAACCATCAACACCATCATTAAGTTTGCCAACGACACAACAGTGGTAGGCCTGATCACCGACAACGATGAGACAGCCTATAGGGAGGAGGTCAGAGACCTGGCCGTGTGGTGCCAGGATAACAACCTCTCCCTCAACGTGACCAAGACAAAGGAGATGATTGTGGGAAAAAAAGAGGACTGAGCACGCCCCCATTCTCATCGACGGGGCTGTAGTGGAACAGGTTGAGAGCTTCAAGTTCCTTGGTGTCCACATCACCAACGAACTATCATGGTCCAAACACACCAAGACAGTCATGAAGAGGGCACGACAAAGCCTATTCCCCCTCAGGAGACTGAAAAGATTTGGCATGGGTCCTCAGATCCTAAAAAAATTATACAGCTGCACCATCGAGAGCATCCTGACTGGTTGCATCACCGCCTGGTATGGCAACTGCTTGGCCTCCGACCGCAAGGCACTACAGAGGGTAGTGCGTACGGCCCAGTACATCACTGGGGCCAAGCTTCCTGCCATCCAGGACCTCTATACCAGGCGGTGTCAGAGGAAGGCCCTCAAAATTGTCAAAGACTCCAGCCACCCTAGTCATAGACTGTTCTCTCTGCTACCGCACGGCAAGCGGTACCGGAGTGCCAAGTCTAGGTCCAAAAGACTTCTCAACAGCTTCTACCCCCAAGCCATAAGACTCCTGAACAGCTAATCATGGCTACCCGGACTATTTGCACTGCCCCCCCACCCCATCCTTTTACTCTACCCACATGTACATATTACTTCAACTACCTCAACTAGCCGGTGCCCCCGCACATTGACTCTGCACCGGTACCCCCCTGTATATATAGCCTCCCTACTGTTATTTTATTTTACTTCTGCTCTTTTTTTCTCAACACTTTTTTTGTTGTTGTTTTATTTTTACTTTTTTGTTAAAAATAAATGCACTGTTGGTTAAGGGCTGTAAGTAAGCATTTCACTGTAATGTCTGCACCTGTTGTATTCGGCGCATGTGGCCAATAAAATTTGATTTGATTTGATTTGATCATGAATCTGGAACTACTTCAATCGATAACAGGCAACCAGAAGACCAAAAACACTGTATGAAGAAAATGAAAAAGAGAGACTTTGTATCAATAGGCACATGAGTGGCCATTAAATAGGCGATAGACAGGCTATTGACAGTTTTGAAGTCAGTCAGTGCTAAATCTGTTAACTTCTCACACGGACACCCAATCAGAGTTGAACTTGAGTCTGACACCGTACCTGTTATATCTAGCCTAGTTGTAAAAGAACGGACATCTGCACAGTTTCACATTGAACATCACTCTGTCGTTTAATGACATGTGCCACGCATTCTGACAACCCATTCATCCGTAACGCAGCACACTGTCGTAAACCATAACAACGTACAGTACGACGTACAGCACGTCGTACCATACATAACATTTCCCCCCCCTTTCCAAAACCAGGGACTGGTACCATATATAAAATGTCCATAGGGCAAGAACCTAGAGTGATACCTGTAAGAAATAAACATTAACCCTTAAACGGATGGACTCTCCAAACTAGCCAGTTCAGTCCATTAACCTGGAGGTTGACTAAGACACCTAACGGAGCCTAAGAATGAAAAGAGGTTAAGTAGTCCCCCAGATAAGCAGGGCGAGTTCGTGCCCGCATAGGCCTTTCTTCCACCGTCACCGCTTGTGGCTCTGGCCCTTGGGGAACCCACAGAGGCTGGGGCTCAGGTGGTAGTGGTGGAGGAGGTCCATCCGGTGGCGTCTCTGGCCTGCATGTCTGTTTTGTGTGCCTTCGTGTTCCTTGAGGGGCAGGGACTTTCCTGAGGCGACTGGCGTGCCAGCGTGATCCATTGCTCATCATGAATGTGGCGGGCCCCAGTTGTCGACTGACCTGCAAGGGGTCCGACCAGAATGAGGCCATTTTGTTGCACCGCTGAGGCCGTCGGGCTCGGACCCAGTCTGACACTTGAATGATCGACTTCTTCACCCTGTGTGCCTTGTCAAAACGCTGTTTCATTGCTCTTTGGTGCCCGGTCACTGCCTGCTGTTCTTGGGTGCGCCTAGTCGCCGGTTCTGCTACTCTCTGTGTTCTGAGTCTGTCCAGTGGCAGTTCCATCTCACGACCTAGCATGAGGGATGCCGGGGAGACCTGTGTTGTTGTGTGTTTGCTTGCTCTGTAGTGCATTAGCGTTTGATTCAAAGCAGTTTGGAACGTGCACCCCTGGACCAGGTGCGCTCTGATGCCGTTCTTCAGCGTTTGGTTGAAGCGTTCCACCCCTCCGTTAGCTTGTGGGTTGTAGTAGGCCGTGCGGATGTGTTTGATTCCCTTGTTGCTGAGATATGAGGAGAACTCGGCAGAGGTTAGCTGGGGCCCATTGTCCGTGGTAAGGGTGAGGGGTAGGCCCCACCTTGTGAACAGGCTGTCTAGGATGTCCACGATGGCCTGTGCTGTGACAGTTCCGACAGGAACCACTTCTGGCCACTTAGAGTGGAGGTCATACACCACCACCAGGAAGCGCTGATGGTGAGGGACTGCGTGTCCATGGATCTCGCCACAGATGTCCAGTTGGATGTGCTCCCAGGGGTGGGACGGCCATGCGAGAGGCTGCAGGGGGGTGGGGCGGACTGTCCTGTTTTCCCACTGAGGAGGCATGCAGCACAATCCCTGACCAGGGCTTCAATGTCGTGGTCGATGCCTGGCCACCACACAAGGTCTCGACATCGCTGTTTGACCTTGACTATGCCCAAGTGACCCTCAGTGCGCCATGGATAGAACACGCGCACGCAGGCCACTCGGGACCACAGTGCAAAACCCTCGAGAGACACAGACTTCTTCCCAGCAAGAAAGTTCGTGCTTCACTCTGGCGAAAGTCGCCAGCTCTTCCGGCACATGTGCTGGCCATCCAGTGCGTATGTAGGTGCGCAGGGTAGACAGTGTGGGATCCTGTTCCGATGCTTGCTTCAGCTCCTCCAGTGAGACGACTGACTGAAGAGGAGCGTAGAGCATTTGTACAAGCTCTGTTTCGTTGTCGTCTGGCAAGACGGTTGGAGTAGGAGCGTCAAAGGAGCGTGAGAGGAGGTCTGCCACCACGTTATCCCTCCCCGGAGTGAACTTCAGCTGATAGTCATACTGTCTGAGGCGGTCGGCCCATCTGTGCAGCCGAAGTGGCTTGTGGCCAGTTCCTGATGCTGACAGTAGCGTTGTGAGGGACTGGTGGTCGGTTCGGAGTGTGAACAGACGGCCATATAGGTAGAGGTGCCACCTTTCGCACGCCCAGACACAGGCCAGTGCTTCTCGTTCGCCCACAGAGTACCGTTGTTCTGTGGGGCTCAGGGCCCCTTGAGGCGAAGGCGACGGGCCTCTCAATGCCATTCTGCAGCTGTGAGAGGACAGCTCCTAGTGCTCCAGCTGAGGCGTCACATGTGACAATGGTGTGGCAGACGGGGTCAAAGTGAGCCAAGACTGGGGCTGTGGTGAGCTGGCTCTTCAGTGAGCGGACCGCGTCTGAGCAGGCTGCCGTCCAGGCCCATGGCTCATCCTTCTTGAGGAGCTGGCGAAGGGCGCTGTGGTCTGAGAGTAGTGGGGCAGAAACCGGAGGTAGTAAGCTGTCATGCCCAAGAATGAGGCCACCTGAGAGGCTGAGGTCGGTTCGGGATCCGGTGGACGGCTTCAATGTTCGACATGAGTGGGGCAATGCCTTTGGCCGACAGGCGGAAGCCCACAAACTCGACGGCTGGAGCTGCAAAGGTGCACTTTCCACCGTTCAGGGTCAGGTTGTTCCGCAGTAGAGCACTGAATACTCTGTGGAGTCGATAATCATGGATGTGGAGGTCAGGGCCGTGGACCACGATGTCATCCAGATAGACCGCCACCCCAGGTATTCCAGCGAGGATGGTGCTCATCACCTTCTGGAAGCAGCTGGGGGGCGGAGCTAAGTCCAAAAGGCATGCGTGTATATCTGAACACGCCAGCGTGTGTGACAAAGGCCGTGAGGTCTCTGCTAGCTGCATGGAGGGGTACCTGAAGATAACCCTGACGAAGGTCAAGCTTCGTGAAGATCGTGGAGCCATGGAATTGTGCGGTCAGCTCCTCAGCTGTAGGCAAGGGGTACTTATCCGGGACAACGGCCTTGTTCACAGCACGGAGATCCACACAGGTCCGGATTCCACCGGACTTTTTGGTTGCAATGACCAAGTTTGAAATCCAGGGGGCAGCGTTGACTGGCTCAATGATGCCTGCATCCAACTGTGACTGGAGATCTTTTGTGACATCATCACGCAGTGCAAAGGGAATGCGCCGCAGGGGCTGCATGACTGGGGTCACTTCCGGATTCACTAGGGGCCTGTGAGTAAAGGCTGTGAGGCAGCCCAGTCCATCAAACAGAGTCGGCCAGTTCTGTTGCCATGTGCAGGTAACCTGGTAGATAGCTGACCCACTGTCATCTCTCAGTGTGAATCCCAAGCCTGTGAAGAGGTCGAGGCCCAGGAGGTTGGCACCCCGCTTTGCAACATGAAATGTGAATGATGGCAGATGTTTGGTGCCGTAGTGTACTGGGACCTGGAGGGTGCCTACAATGTCTATCTTAGATCTACCGTACCCACACAGGGCAGTGGAGGGCTGTTGGAGTGGTAGGTGACTGAAAAACTTGTAGTAAGTGGCAAGGTTGAGCAACGACACCGCAGCGCCAGTATCCAGCAGCAAAGGCAAACCCACCTCACCCAGCTGCACAGTGCATGTCCTGAATGACACATGGTTGGTGGAGACGGTTCGGATTTCCGTGTGTTCATGTTGAGAGTGAGATGAAACGAAGGGCCTGTTCTGGGTGGAGCTAGTAGCAGGGGCAGAACGACACACTTTCGCAAAGTGATTGTATTTTGAACAGTTCTTGCATATTTTCCCACGGGCTGGGCAGTTTGAAGCCCTTGAATTGTGAGAGCTAGCCCCACAGTTGCCACAGCTAGTTCTGTTTGTTTGTCTGTGTGCCTGCTGCACGGGCATGTCGGTGTCTGTGTCCATGCAGCTATCGACGCGGGAGGGCGTGCGCAGCGCGTGATCGTTGTAGTGCGCCTGCTCGGGCTGAAGCTGCTGTGTGAGAATGGCTGGGGGCCGAGTGTATGCTGCAGAGCTGTCTGTTAGCATAGAAGAGCATTCCAACGCCGCTTCAACCTGGAGTGCTATTTTAATAGCTCCATCTAGTTGTAAATTATCCGATTCCAAAAGCAGTTTCTCCCTTGTCTTTTCACATAACGTCCCCTCTATCAACTGATCCCTGATGATCTCGTCCTGAAGTGTCCCGTAGTTACAAGAGCTAGCCAAATCCCTCAGATTAGCCACGTAGCTTTGAATGGACTCACCCGGCCGTTGGTGTCTCTTCCGTAGCCGGTAGCGTCGGAGGAGCACTCGCTCTTTCCCGGCGAAGTGGTTCCGTAAGAGGCTGACTGCAGCAGTGAATGTAGGAGCCGATCCAAGCGCTCTGAAAATCCTCTGTCCCTCTGTACCAAGGCAGTGACGGAGCAGTGCTGTCCTCCGCTTGTCGGAGATTGTAGAAAAGTCCATAGCTTCTAAATAAGTGTTAAAACTATCAAGCCAGTTATTCCACGGGACTGGAGGTTCGCCAGGCACGGCGAGGAATGGTGCTGGCGGTGGTAAACTGAATTCAGCCATCTTCGTCGCCAATGTTATATCTAGCCTAGTTGTAAAAGAACGGACATCTGCACAGTTTCACATTGAACATCACTCTGTCGTTTAATGACATGTGCCACGCATTCTGACAACCCATTCATCCGTAACGCAGCACACTGTCGTAAACCATAACAACGTACAGTACGACGTACAGCACGTCGTACCATACATAACAGTACCCTCTTAATTAAAACTGACATTGAATACAGGAGAACTGTCTGTCTGCACATGCTCAGAAGCATGCACACACACACACACACACACCTTGTTGGGCCCTCATATTTCAGGGCTTACAAATGGAAGGAGATGGCTTTAAAGCTAGAATCCTTAGTTGCTATATCCATTTTTGGATATATACCCATTGATTCTTGAAGAATATAACATAAATGCCTCATGAGCTTAGTTCAACTGTCGTACCCTCAACTGTCCTAGCCCATCACCACAATGTTTGTAAACAACATAAATGTAAACAAACACTGTATAGCCTAAAAACATGGTTAAAACTATCATTTTGATATCATGGATGGTCAGTCCTTGCATCCATATCTCTGTCTATGACTTTGAGAGAGGTTACATTTCTCCAGGCCCATCCCTTAGCTTTTTACCAAAACAGAGGCGGGTGACCTCTATGTTATTGTTTCAACTAAGGATTCTAACTTTAAACGCTATTCTTTTTAATTTCATGTTTTTTGTTCTCCACACAGTATTGATATTACGCAATGTTTTAATTCCTCTGAAATTATCTTACTTGGCACGATGCATTGTTTAGTAATGACAGACATTTGATTAGATGGACAAGTTGACATCACAGTATGCTTATTATATAATGACAGCACATTATCCATTTCTTGATACACAAGACAGGCTCACACTCCAAGCCAACTGAATGGTTTTAGAGGATATAGTTGTCATGTAAGATTCAAATGTCAACTTCTCTCTGTAAGAGGTTTACAAACTTCACATGACATTGAGTGGTGACATTCAAACTAATTAAAACCATTTGTTTAAAAGTTAGAGAAAGAAAGAGAGTGGGTTGAATATGAAATGAATCGCTAATATTCGCACATCCACAATAATTATGGCCCACGTCTACCCAGCTGAGACACAGAGTAATTATATACAGAGGTTGCAGGATTCCAGCTAAGCACACACACTAATTGCACCTTTAGACTGAACTCAGGAACAAAGTGTTCAATTATTGCTGTTGGAACATGTCATCTACATGTATTGTTAATGTTGGTCACAGTGACATACACAGTGAGCTCCAAAAGTATTGGGACAGTGAATGTTGTTGTAGTTTTGGCTCTGTACTCCAGCACTTTGGATTTGAAATGATAGAATGACTATTAGGGTAAAGTGCAGACTGTGAGCTTTAATTTGAGGGTATTTTCATCCATATCGGGTGAACCGTTTAGAAATTACAGCACTTATTGTACATAGTCCCCCCATTTTAGGAGACTTTTATTGTAAATAAGAATAGAATGTTTCTAAACACTTTTATATTTTCTCGCTCATCATTATTCACGATTCATTCAGGATTATCCGTAATCATGGTAGCATCCACATTAATGTAGAAGTGTAGAAACATTTTCTATGCTTATTTACAATAAAAGTGACTCCAAAATGACACAATACATTATTTACCATTCATTTCTATTGGGCACAAAATAATCTAAAACACAACCAAAACAAGCAACAAATGCATCTAACAAATTTGTAGTCACAAGCTTGATGTAGTCATTGCGTGCTATGAATATGGGACCAAATACTTAACTTTTTACTACTTTAATACACATATAAGTGAATTTGTCCAAATACTTTTGGTCCCCTAAAATCGGCCTACTATGTACAAAAAGTGCTGTATCTAAATGGTTCACCCAATAAGGATGAAAATACCCTCAAGCTGACAGTCTGCACTTTAACCTCATAGTCATTGTATCATTTCAAATCCAAAGTGCTGGAGTACGGTACAGAGCCAAAACAAAACAAAATGTGTCACTGTCCCAATACTTTTGGAGCTCACTGTCAGAAGCACTATGAACAAGTTCTTGACATCGCAATTAGACCAGCTGGAGTAAAATAAACCTTTTAGCTACAAACCTTTTAGTTAATCAGCAATACAGTTCAATCCCTGTATCAGTTAATACAATTAATCCCATATCAATATTGTTGCTAGGGCCAAGACGATACCAGAGATGCCTGTTCAGTGATACTTGTTAGTGACGCGGCAAGGCAAGGCAACAAAACACGAAGCAGATATAACTTCTTTATGAAAACAGCCCTAATGTTGGAAACAAACATCATTATGTTGTCATCCAGTCACATTTATTTATTTTCCAAACTATAGCACACAATATGTTAAATACAGCAGGTTTTTAAAGAACCAAAGAGTTTAGTCTGCTTTGTGTTTATATTTTTGCCATGGAAAAAATATTGCTATACTGGTATCATCACAGCCCTAATTGTTGCCTTCTATGTATGTACAGCCCTAGTTTTAAATAGAGTTTAATGCATAATCTAGTATTTCCATTGCATTATACAGTGGGGAAAAAAAGTATTTAGTCAGCCACCAATTGTGCAAGTTCTCCCACTTAAAAAGATGAGAGAGGCCTGTAATTTTCATCATAGGTACATGTCAACTATGACAGACAAATTGAGAAAAACAAATCCAGAAAATCACATTGTAGGATTTTTAATGAATTTATTTGCAAATTATGGTGGAAAGTAAGTATTTGGTCAATAACAAAAGTTTCTCAATACTTTGTTATATACCCTTTGTTGGCAATGACACAGGTCAAACGTTTTCTGTAAGTCTTCACAAGGTTTTCACACACTGTTGCTGGTATTTTGGCCCATTCCTCCATGCAGATCTCCTCTAGAGCAGTGATGTTTTGGGGCTGTCGCTGGGCAACACGGACTTTCAACTCCCTCCAAAGATTTTCTATGGGGTTGAGATCTGGAGACTGGCTAGGCCACTCCAGGACCTTGAAATGTTTCTTACGAAGCCACTCCTTCGTTGCCCGGGCGGTGTGTTTGGGATCATTGTCATGCTGAAAGACCCAGCCACGTTTCATCTTCAATGCCCTTGCTGATGGAAGGAGGTTTTCACTCAAAATCTCACGATACATGGCCCCATTCATTCTTTCCTTTACACGGATCAGTCGTCCTGGTCCCTTTGCAGAAAAGCAGCCCCAAAGCATGATGTTTCCTCCCCCATGCTTCACAGTAGGTATGGTGTTCTTTGGATGCAACTCAGCATTCTTTGTCCTCCAAACACGACGAGTTGAGTTTTTACCAAAAAGTTCTATTTTGGTTTCATCTGACCATATGACATTCTCCCAATCCCCTTCTGGATCATCCAAATGCACTCTAGCAAACTTCAAACGGGCCTGGACATGTACTGGCTTAAGCAGGGGGACACGTCTGGCACTGCAGGATTTGAGTCCCTGGCGGCGTAGTGTGTTACTGATGGTAGGCTTTGTTACTTTGGTCCCAGCTCTCTGCAGGTCATTCACTAGGTCCCCCCGTGTGGTTCTGGGATTTTTGCTCACCGTTCTTGTGATCATTTTGACCCCACGGGGTGAGCCCCAGATCGAGGGAGATTATCAGTGGTCTTGTATGTCTTCCATTTCCTAATAATTGCTCCCACAGTTGATTTCTTCAAACCAAGCTACTTACCTATTGCAGATTCAGTCTTCCCAGCCTGGTGCAGGTCTACAATTTTGTTTCTGGTGTCCTATGACAGCTCTTTGGTCTTGGCCATAGTGGAGTTTGGAGTGTGACTGTTTGAGGTTGTGGACAGGTGTCTTTTATACTGATAACAAGTTCAAACAGGTGCCATTAAAACAGGTAACGAGTGGAGGACAGAGGAACCTCTTAAAGAAGAAGTTACAGGTCTGTGAGAGCCAGAAATCTTGCTTGTTTGTAGGTGACCAAATACTTATTTTCCACCATAATTTGCAAATAAATTCATTAAAAATCCTACAATGTGATTTTCTGGGGGAAAAAATCTCAATTTGTCTGTCATAGTTGACGTGTACCTATGATGAAAATTACAGGCCTCTCTCATTTGTTTAAGTGGGAGAACTTGCACAATTGGTGGCTGACTAAATACTTTTTTTCCCCACTGTAAGTAGTCATGTAGCAGGCATTCCTATTCAGCGTGATTGATTTACAACACAAGGGATAACTTAGTGTATTCGATCTAAATACAAAATTATTTGGTTTAAAAAATGTGACCATTGAGGTCCCTTTCAGTGGAACAGATTTACTCAAGACTGGTTATGGAGTGTGTGAAATGTAACGTTCCTCTGTTATTTAATAGTTGATGTTTCTCAGCATAAGCCTAACTCTCAGGTCAAGTACACCATAACATGTATAAGAACAGGCAGCAAGTCAGTGAGTGTGTGTACACTCCACATTAACCCCACTCTGCCGTGTGCGTTCGTGCGTGCCCCTATGGTCTGGCCTTATGTAAGAACAGGCATCTCTGTCCCATTATTCTCTCTAGGCTTCATTAAACCCTATGGGGCCCTGAGAGCAGAGCAGGAAAGAACTGGAATCAAATCAGCGTAATATGTTTGATCTAGATCCTTTTCTGGGGGCATTTGGCTGTCCTCTGTTCGTTTCCACTCCAAGTGTTACACCGGCATCAGTGAGCACAGATTCTGCTCATTGCATATCGCCAATCACAGCCCCACCTCCCTCTAACCCCCCAGTAGTGTGTGGCTTCCTTCCCTCTGAACAGTTTGTCAACATGTGTGTCATTGGTGAATCACGTTTGGCCTCCCGCTCTCTTCCCCAGGAGGGGGTCAGCTACGAAGTGCGGAGGTACGATGGTGCAAAGTATGCCTCAGTGAGCTCAGAGGGGCGGACCTTTGACCAGGTGACGGGGGAGCTAGTGAGGAAGCTGCTCGTGTACATTGGGGGAAGCAACGACCAAGGTGAGCCAATCAGAGAGCAGGGCCTGTCCTGTCAGTCAGTGGCCCTAAACTCAGAAAGGTCTAGGGGCTCGGCTCAATCTGTATTGCTGATGTTCAGCACTATAGAGCAATTGAAATTTGAAGGTAATTTCCAAATGAGCCGACATATACAGCGTTTACTATGACTGCAGTCTCCGCGAACGCGGAAACATTGCCTTTAAATTTCTATCGCGCTGTAGCACAGCTCTTCAGCGCTACGGATTGAATCGAGCCACAGATATAATGTGCATATCTGAAAGTATTGATGTAAGCAAGCAATATGGGGAAAACTCTTCCTAGTCTACCAGAGGGTTAGATAGTGTTTCAGATCATCAAGGGTGACTGAAGAAGTGTCTACTCTGTTTGATGCTAGAGGTCAGTATGAAACTGGGCCTAAGAGGCAATGAACTCGATCAAATCAAATTTTATTTGCCACATTTGCCGAATACAACAGGTAGACCTTACAGTGAAATTCTTACTTACAAGCCCTTAACCAATAATGCAGTTTTAAGAAAATAAAATAAAAATAAAAGTGTTAAGTAAAAAATAGATAAGTATTAAAGTGACGATGCATAAATAATAAACAGAGTAGCAGCAGCATAAAAGAGGGGTGGGGTGGGTTGTGGGGCAATGCAAATAGTCCGGGTAGCCATGATTAGCTGTTCAGGAGTCTTATGGCTTGTGGGTAGAAGCTGTTAAGAAGCCTTTTGGACCTAGACTTGGCGCTCCGGTACACATAATAACACTGTTGCAGTAAGTTGTCTGCCATCCCATCTATCTGTCCTCTGTATCTTTCTTTCCAAGGGGAGGCAATGGGGACGACAGCACCGGTTATCATCACAGTGTATCCCAGGGACGATGGTGTGATGTCACGCCGTTTGGTGGTTAGCCTCAGGATTCCCACCAACTACCAAGTCAGTCCCCCTGTGCCCACCGACAGTGCCATCAGGATCGAGGATCGACCCGGCATGACCGTCTACTCACTGTGGGTGTCTCCATGCAGTCTTCACCTTCCCTGACAAGCACATGCCATCATTTCATATGCAAATTTTGGAATCCATGGGAATAAAAACAAAAAGAAACTTTGTTTTTTAATTCTTTACGATACAAAATGTACTTTAATATTCATAATTTATTTGATTACATATCCTCTTTCTCTCTCCTTTCCAACCCACCTCACCTTTCTTTTCACAGGCAGTTTGGAGGCTTTGCAGGGGAGACTGAGTATCGAGCAGAGGCCTCTCGCCTAACCAAAACTCTGGGTGAGACTGCCCCTTTTCAGAGGAAACAGTACTTCTGCTGCACATACAACCCGCCAATGAAACCCTACGGCCGACGCAACGAGGTGTGGTTCCTACAGGAGGAGCCATAAGGGCAGCATTATTAAGACTGACTCTTAATAATAGTCTATAGTCGCTTCCTCTCATCATCTCCTCTCCTTCGTCTTCACTGATTACTCAACATCTTGATCTTCATCCCAAAAAAATAGGATGTGTGAAAATAATATGGGATTTGTTTTCAAATCAGTGCAAATGAAGGAGAGGTGATGCAAAGAATACTATTAGACTATTGAAAGGTCATAAGGGGAGGGATGGGCAGCGGGCTATATAGTTACTGGCCCAAAGTAGTGCAATAGTACAGTACCATTACCAGTAACTGGATATTAAGTGGCCTAGTAGTAGGAGCCACTAACCACAAAGTACTGCTGTGTGTTATAGGTGGTACAGATGGTACATCATTAACTCAAGTTCAAATTTTGTACACCCAGGGGTTGACACTCCGCTTAAAATATGCTTCATAGTGCTTGGAAGAAAAGCACATTAAATCAGGCTGTACACATATCACTATTCAGCAGTCTAATTAAATTATGCTTCACGTCACACACCATAAAAACAAAATTACAGTTAAGTATTCAATAAGTCATTAAATTAAGTTTTAAAAAGCACCCTTTTCCCAGGGGAGGGAATTGGAAATAAATTAGGAATTGAGCCATAGAGTAGTGATAGTCAAATGTTTTCCTTAGTATGAATTAGTTGGTGGGGAGGATATGAAGGAGAAATATATTAGTCATTCCTTAAATGTTATCTTTCGAGATGTCTAATCCTTCTGTGATGATCACATTAACATTATTCAAGACAGCAGTTGTGTGTAGTGAATGTTTTGGTGTGCTTGTATTTGAAGTCTTGGAATTGTAATGTTATTTATTATGATTCTTGAAACTATTTAAAAATACCTCTGTGTAGTGTGTGATTTTCTGTGAAAATATGGATTGACGATATCGTCATGGTTTGATAGTGTTTCATATCATATTAATTATGTTATTCAAGATACTACTAATAAGATTTTTTGTGCAATACTGACGTTTATTTTTATTTTTTAGTTCTATACACACAAAAAATAATACTTAAAATACTGGTACACCACTGTTTTGGATAGGTTTTACATAAACATCTATTTATTATTCATTATTAGATTTTGAATCAATATAAAGAACTCCAAATAAGGAATGGGGTTTACAAACAAGATATTTCACAGACATTTGATTAATTTAAGCAGATAATAATTATAACCAACCAAACCTCTAACCTAAAACTAGTACAAAATGTCCTCTCTATGCACTCTGAGAAAAGTCACTACAACCCAGTTTAATCAGGAATAAATTAGTGGTTTTCACAGGTTAATTCGTCACAACTGCAAGAAAGCACTGTGTAGCGGGCTAACGGCTAAATAAATACACGGCCTAGTAACCCCACACTTGTGTAATTACACAGAGAGTAGGGTTTTGGTTTCAGCCGGGCTTTGCATTCATCAATACAATATACAGGGTTTGACTGGGGCATGGGTTATTCATGTGACCAGTTACAACATCATCTCTAGGCTCAATACAAGTTATTTGCGAGATCTAGGAACATCGCACATTACCAATAATCTCACATATGTAGCGGTACATGTCAGTACTCCATCCAATTCCCATATTCAAACAACATGCACTTCCTTCCTTCAATAAAAAGCCAGAAATAATCTAGAAAGGTGTGGTGTGCATTGAGAGTACTGGGACGTTCAGCTTTCATTCAATGCTCTCTGGAACAAACTTAAACCACGCACAAACACAATGGAAACACTTACTCTGAAAGTGAATGTAAAAATACTTTACAATACTAGTAGGAATAGAAATTGTCGTTTTGTTAATAAGCTTCATAATTTTAATCGAAAATGTATCAAATGTATTTTGGTAACAAACCTCTGGATTAAAAAAATTCTGTAAATATTTAATGCCTATACATTCCCCATACTGCCCATCACATGTAGTTCAACTCAACAGGGCAGTTAGATACCCTTTCCCAAGAACCAGACAGTTCCACATTCTAACATACTGAAGGAGAGAGAGCCCACCATGATAACTGGAAAGATTGAATACTTATCTGTTAAGTGAATAACCATTTAGTTGGCAAGTTACCATATAAAATAAACTGAGTGGGAGGGGGGTGAAATAACGCTTTACTCATGATTAAAAAGGAAACATTCATCATTTGAAAATGTCTATAAGAAAATGTACCAACATTGTTGTGCCCCAAAATTACTTAAAGATTACTTAAGATTAAAAATAATCTTGCCTTTTTGTCAATATAGTACTTTATACTTTCCTTTACAGTCTAATAATTATCATCTCCTTAATCATTTGCTGTTGTGTTTATTAGGGGAAGGGAGGTACTCAACATGATGGTTATTGAGCTTTAGTTGTTCTTCTTCTCTGGATAGCCTGGGTAAGGAGCAGGAGGGGCAGAAGGCGCATAGGGAGGAGGCTGTTCCTATGTGAGAATAAACAGTGATAGAATATCTTTAAAATACTGAACTGAAAACATCAACACAGCACAAAGTGCATGCACTGAATGGACATGGAGAGAATAACAGGTCCCTTACCATCGGCATGTAGACATTGTGGGGGTTGTTGGGGTTGTAATAGGCGCTGCCTGCTGCCTCTGCTGCCTTGGCATTACCTGAGGATCAGGGAGAGAGAGAAATTACGGGCGATTAATGCACAGAAGCACATGCTACTGTAACTGTGGAGTAGGAGAGACAATGGAGCACACTCAGCACAGTATATTGCAGCAGGACACTCGTGACAAGACATCTTCCAGACAGAATGATTCACAGAGGCACACTTCCAACTCTCTTTCAATTTTCCAAAACCCACAAATAGACACACAACTGACATCTAAATGAGGCGTACTGAGTTTAGGCCAACTGGGTTGTTTCATGGGGTAAGGGAGACTAGGGGTGAGAGTTATTTTGTTTGTTTCTCCTTTTTAATATGATGTGTACCGGTTACGACATCAGCACTCCTTTCTCAGTGCCATGCGTCATGTGCGTCATATTGAAGCAGACTGATGGGATCAGACAGATGCAGCGATGCAGACATACAGAAAGAGACAGAGAGACAGACCTGCAGGGGGAGCAGCCCAGTTTTGGGGGGGCCCAGGATACGGGGGAGGTGGGGCCATGTAGGCAGGGGCAGATGGGTACATTCCTGCAACACGAGAGAGAATACCCAAAATACTCATAACAGCCTTGGGGACACATCTTTACTTCAAGTAGTTATACATATTGACACCAATCAATCAAATTCATACACTCATAAGAATGGAGGCATTATCCAAAATATTTCCATATTTAAGTGCTATGCAATCTCTGATGTAAATGTCAATCTGCTAGCATTACAGCATTTGATTCTCAATTATTATGACCCAAGCCTGCATAACATAGTTTTATAGTGATGATAAAGTTCTTTAAAAACAGACCTGCGGCTGCCAAAGGGTAGGGATAGCCCATGTCGCCTGGGGGAGCCTGGTAGAAACCATTCTGCTGGGGTGGGGGTGCATATGGGTAGTTCTGAGGAACAGGTGGCGGGCCATAGCCATTCATCACTCCAGGTGAGGGGTAGCCATAGGAGGCACCTCCGCTTTGAGCAGGAGGGGCACGAGATGCTAAAACAAAGTTGAAGGTTAAACCTAAATACAGACTGGACTTGACAAAAAGAGTAACATGTATAACAAATATGTAGCCTAACAAATATAACAAACTTTGACTGCATTACTAGGAAGTGCTTTCATGATGTACATGTTTAATGAATTCTTTAATTGTACGATATAAACTGAGTAAAGCAGATATGTTGAATGACAAATAGGCCCTGTACTGACAAACATGACAGTCATAAAATTACTTACCATTTGTTGCCAGTTTGAAGAGGTGCTGACCTAACTCGATGGCTCCCCCACTAGAAAAAGACATCTTGAAGCTAGCCTGTCCTTCCCAGCCTCCTGAAACCAAAGAAATGACTGTTAATACATTGATGAGCACTGTGTACTTGTCTTTGCATTAAATTGGAAGTCTGATATTGAATTATAATCAGTGCCTTGGAGATGTCACACTTCAATTTCTACTACTGCTGCTAAAAACTTTGACACAGACAGACATTGTAAAGTAAAATGAGATTGTGGTTTACAGACTGATGTCAGCCTCTGAAAATATCTGGCCTTGGCAAATCACCCTTGCGTCACTGATTCACTTCTGCATGTATTCCTAGGATACATCAGGCCATACCTGGGGCTGGAGGCCATACACACTTTGCATGCTCTACAGTTCTTTCCTCATTATGGTGTTGAATGCTACGGGAGGACAACAAACTGCTGCCTACCTCCAGCCTCAGCAGAAACTGTGCCCCTGATGTAATTGGCGGCAAAGACTGGTTGCTCGATGCTGCAGCCCTTCATCAGGTAGTATGGGAACATCACAGACCCCAGGCTGTCCTTGGCATTACTGGACACAAACACCAACTGAAACGAGGACAAACAGAGAGAAAGAGGGCAATAAAATGGACGCAGAGCAATGGATTGTCTTCCAGTTTGTGATGCTTGTCGTTTGATGCGACGCAGACAGGGTAGCCTGAGTTGTGAAACAGAAGAGTTGTTGTCTGTCCTTTTTCGTGATATCCAATGGTAGTTACAGTCTTGTCCCATCGCTGCAACTCCCCTACGGACTTGGGAGAGGCGAAGGTCGAGAGCCATGCGTCCTCCGAAACACGACCCTGCCAAGCCGCACTGCTTCTTGACACACTGCTCGCTTAACCCGGAAGCCAGCCGTACCAATGTGTTGGAGGAAACACCGTCCAGCTGGCGACTGAAGTCAGCTTACAGGCGCCCGGCCCGCCACAAGGGGTCGCTAGAGCGCGATGGGACAAGGACATCCCGGACAGCCAAACCTTCCCCTAACCCGGACGACGCTGGGCCAATTGTGCGCCACCTCATTGGTCTCCCAGTCGCGGCCAGCTACAACACAGCCCGGGATCGAACCCAGGTCTGTAGTGACGCCTCTAGCACTGCAATGCAGTGCCTTAGACCGCTGCGCCACTCGGGAGGCCCCCTTTTGAGTTTTGATGTTGAGTCTTTGCCCAACAAAGTGATGTTAGGATATACAAGTTAGCCCGTACAAGCTTTTGTGCCAAATACATTACGCTGTTACAGGTGTCAAGCTTATGGGCATGTGGCAGCAGTGTGTAGGAGGGAGGTTCCTAGGTGTGAGAAGTGTGCAGAAGGGCATGAGACAAAGGAATGTGTAGCATTGGGGAAAGTAGTGGTATGTGTTAATTGTAGGGGTAACCATGGGGCTGGTTATCAGAAATGTCCAGCGCGAGAGAGGCAGGTTGAGGTTTCCACGGTTTGAGTAGTGCAGAAGTTGTCGTATGCTGAGGCAGTGAAGAAAGTAGAAGAATATGGATCAAGGGGCGGGATCCTGAGAGGAGTGGTGTGAGTAGTAGAACTGTACCAGTACAGAGGGATAGGCCAAAAAGTGATATAGGTTTCAGTAAGATTGGATTTTCAGCATTTATAGCAATGGTTATCAACTGTACTGCAGGGATGGAACGTAAGTCACAGAAAATGTTGGTTGTGGTGGCAGCTGCAGAGAGGTATTTGGTTGTGCGAGACTTGACGTCAGAAGAGTTACAGGGTGTGTTAAGTGGTGGTTGCCCATATTTTCAGGCTGTTGGCTTGAGGTAGGACTAAATAGATTTAAATAGTGGAGTAGGGTGGTGGGTTTTTAGTGAGTGCAGGGTTAGATGGTAGGGTATTTGTTGATTTTGTTATTTACATTTTTTTCAAGCAAAGTATAAGGGAGTTATACTCCAGTCTAGTAGGTGGCGGTAATGCAACATTTATTGGATGCCAACCGCCGTTAAACCTCATCGAAGAAGAAGGATTGTCTTCCAACATCCTAACAGGCACACAGGACCAGCATGGTCAGATGGGGAGGTCTTGACCGACTGAGGGGTGGAGCATGGCGTCTTCACTGAAAAGACGAGCAGTTGGAAAGGGAGTAAGTCCCAATGATAGTGAGGATAACAGCTCGGATGAGGGATCGGAAGACGATGGTGATTCAGGAGAGGAGGACAGCGGATCAGAAGAGGAGAGCAATGAAGAGGTCAAGGCCGAGGATAGAATAGACACCGGAAGGGAAAGGAGGGGGAAAATGGAGTCCTTAGAGAAGGCAAGAAACAGATATAGGTTTGGAGAAATGCAGTATTATCATAAGGAGACTTATATTTGGATGAATGAGGAGGAATGGAGGGAAAAAGAGAGGCAGAGGAGGTCTAAGAGAGAGATGGAGGAAGATTGTGAGTTTGAGTCAGTTAAAAATGGCAGGAAAAAGGGAGAAGGTTTGTTAAAGAAGAGTGGTAGGAAATGTAAGCAAAGTGAGCTGAAGACAGGAGTAGAAATGGAAGTGAATGAGGGTGATGTGTCGGAGGTGGAAGGTGTGGTGAAGTACTCGGAGCCCGAGGATTGCACAGCGGGTCAGGATAAAGATGAGTCTGTGACAGTAGGAGTGAAGTTTGTGGAAAAAATTGATCCTTGCCTTTTGGCTGATCCAATTGTGGTTTCAAGATGGGTGAAAAGAGCGTTGGGTAAAGTGGAATCGGTGAGGGTAAACAGAAGTGGTCTAGTGATAATTGTTTGTGTTTCTGTTGGGCAGAGGGAGAAGGCGCTCAGAGTTAAACAAATGGGGGAAAGAATTGTGAATTGTTTCGCTCTTAAGAAAAGGGTGCCATTGAGAGGAGTGATTACTGGGGCAGCAGTGAATGTAAAAGTTGACCAACTGAAGGAGATGATTCCCGGTGTGTGTGATGCTCATCGTTTGGTGCGACGTAAACAGGGTGGCGAGAGTGGGGAAACAGAAGAGTCATTTTCTGTTCTTTTGAGTTTTGAAGTTGAGTCTTTTCCTGAGAAAGTGAGGTTAGGATATATAAGTTATCCAGTGTGAGCATATGTGCCGAATACCTTAAGATGTTACAGGTGTCAAACTTATGGGCATGTGGCAGCAGTGTGTAGGAGGGAGATTCCAAGGTGTGAGAAGTGTGCAGAAGGGCATGAGACAAAGGAGTGTGAAGCAGTGGGGGAAGTGGTGGTGTGTGCTAATTGTAGGGGTGGCCATGGGGCTGGGGATCAGACATGTCCAGTGCGAGAGAAGCAGGTTGAGGTATCCAGGGTAAGAGTAGAGAAGAAGTTGTCATATGCAGAGGCAGTGAAGAAAGTAGATGGTAGGTTATTTCTTTGCTTTGGTATATTTTATTTATCAAGGAAAGATAAGGTAGTTGAACTCCAGTCTAGTAGGTGGCGGTAATGCAACAAATTGGATGCCAACCGCTGTTAAACCTCATTGAAGAAGAAGAAGCATGGTCAGATAATAAACATACCCTGTATGGAGTGAGGTAAACAGTCCCCTTCTTGGTCCCCCTCAGCAGGTCTGTCTTGCTGGTGACATCGCTGAAGGACAGCTCCACATTTTTGCATTCCCTTAACACACTAGTGGTGGATACATGTTCAGTTTAGGCATGTCTAGTGAATTCACAGACAAATAGGTATAGTATGTATGATAGGTCCTCCATAGGACAAATACTGTAGTAGAATCCTAGCAGAACCGAGTGTTAAGGGACATAGTGGGATTCTGTATGGTCTACATCATTTCACATAGGCCTATTATTGGCATTTCACATACTGGCTGGTTGGTTAAATCTGACAAAATTCTAACTATTATGAAAAGTTGCCTTTCTTCGTATATTTCCTAAGTTCCTGTTACTTTATCAACTTCCTAACCCTCTGTCAAAACGTTTACTTTAGACTCAGGTGGTACGTTAGTAGGGGCGGCTCGCTCTTTGTTGACTTTGCTGTCAGTCTACCTCCCTGGAAAACACACTTATTTAGCTAGCTAGCTAACACTTATAACCAGTTTATTACTTTTACATCTAACGTTAGTTTGACTAAAGTAAGCAAATGTATCTAGCTAACGTTAGCTTTAATACGTTTCAAAGGAGTAATGATGACTGACTTGGAACTTAGCTAGCTTTTCCTGCCAGCAAGGCCAACAACGACGTTGCTGACTGATAGCTAGCTACTG
This sequence comes from Coregonus clupeaformis, assembly GCF_020615455.1. Taxonomy (NCBI): domain Eukaryota; kingdom Metazoa; phylum Chordata; class Actinopteri; order Salmoniformes; family Salmonidae; genus Coregonus; species Coregonus clupeaformis. Next base: position 10,354,320 of record NC_059198.1, read on the forward strand.
ACGTTAGCACTATAAAATAGCGCTTGCTATATGAAAAAAGTTGCTAACTGACGTTGGCCAGATATAATTAACACTAAGTACGGAGCTGGCTGGCAAGCTAGCTAGCTAGCTATCTTGCTAACATTAGCATAACAGCTAACGTTAACTAAGCTACCGAAAGTAAGCTTCGTGGCGATTAATGATTCACTAACCTCTCGCCGTTGTTGATCAAAACTCCTCCATTTTGAGAATGATTTCGATTTAAAGCCATGTTCAGATAGTCTAGTGTACCTTCGTCAGGTACAGCGACACACTGGAAATGAGAGGAATGCCCAAAACGTCAAAGTGTTACGTCACATGATCAGCTGTTTCATGTGTGACCGCAATGTTCTGTTAGGCAACATTGTTTCCCATATGTCAACAAGCCTTTGAATTGAGATTGTCATATAATTCTAGTGTGTTGAGGTGAGGTGGGATATTTGAGATTGGTTTGGATGAAATAATACAGCATTGTGGTTGTGAAGAGAGCTGAGTAGGCCTAAGGAGAGTAAAGGCTTTTCATATATGATAGATTTTTGCTTATTTTATGTTTTTAGAGAATGTGCTTTGAGTTTGCCTCTCAGTCGTAGTCCAACACTACAACATCTAATGGGTGCCTATATATTCCAAATTGGGTTATATAATTCTGCTTGTACAACCAACACGTGTAAAGGAAAAGTTAGTAGGCCAATTGTGTAATCAGTTTATGACTCATGAGTCATGACTTAGGTATGGTCCAAAAAAAGGATGGAATACAGGAAAATAAACTAAATATAAAATGCATTTTTTTTAAATCATCACTTAGTTTCAATATGTGTATATCATGTCCATTTCACTTTTAACTGACATGAGGCTTGTCTCAGTGGGACAACATTTAAGTTAGCTGCAATTATGTAGATCACATGAATTTACAAGTAATCTTGCTCTATGATTTTCCTCAAATTGCTATATGCAAAAATTAGGCTTCCAAATGTTTTCCTATATATCTATTTGCATCCTGTTCTGTGTCTGCATTACATGGGGGACAATGCCGTGCGTGGCGACAGTGACAGTAGGCCTACTGCACACAGTGTTTCCAGCATAAAGATACAATGTTCTATTTAATTTTGTGGCTTCCAACATGTAGCAAGAAGATGGGCCTGGTTATGTAATAAGATAAGATAGTTCTTTATTAATCCCCAAAAGGGCACGTTTGATTGAACCAGTCAATACATAACAACAACAATAAATACACAATAAAACACAACAAAGGATACACAGACACGAAAAGCAGCATGTTACGGAGTCTAGTTGATAGGTAATCGACTAGTTGGACTGTTCCCCAGACTCCACGCGTAGGGATTTGTACAAGGCTTAACAAGGCTATTGAACTGAACATTGGTGTCTGTCTTTATTCCTTAATCCAACATATCATACAGAAACATGGTATCAGAAGTGGCTCGGAAAACACACGTTTGTTATTTGTGTAGCTAAGTACAGTATAGGCGCAGTTACGTTCCATATGCGAACACAAGCCGTTTCCTACTCACAACACTGATCAACTCGTGTTAGCTGGCTAGCTAGCATCACTACCTACCTCCATGACTGAAGACAAAGAAATCTCCTATTCCATTGCTATGGCAGCGAACATTCCGCCACCAAATCACATGGTTCTCACAGGGGACTGGAATACTAATTGGGACAACTTCAGGGATGAATTCGAGGACTATGCGCTGGCGACCGGTCTACATGAGAAACCCAACGAGGTACAAGCGGCAACTCTGAGGAGTTTAATGGGCAGCGAATGCAGGCATATCTACCGGCACAATCTCACCCTCACGGCACGACAACAGTGTGATGCAAAGGCTATATTGGATGCATTGGGGAATTACTTCAAACCCGCCAGAAACGTAATTTACGAGCGGTTCGTTTTCGGAAGCTGCAAACAGGAAGAGGGTGAGTCAGTACACAACTTTGTAACCCGTTTGAGAGAGAAATCCGCCACTTGTGAATACGGGGGATTGAAAGATGAACTGATTCGTGACAAAATAGTACTGGGAATTGCAAATGAGAATACGCGCCGGCGTCTACTGAGAGAGAGAGAGGCTTAACATTAGTAACTGCCATCGAAATGTGCCGCACTGCTGAAGTCACTGACATGAGAATGAGAGCAATGGAAACGGAAACCCCACGCTCCGACGTTGATACTGTTCACGCTGTTGCTAGGCAGACATTCAGACAAAACCAATCGAGGCAGAGTAATTCACCACGAACGGTGAACACAGAGAGCCCCGTAGCATGTAAATACTGTGGGAATACACACACACGTGGCAAAGAGCACTGCCCGGCCTATGGAAAACCATGCAGAGCTTGTGGAACTAATAATCACTTTGCAAAAGTGTGTCTCAAAAGCAAAAGAAGGGTGAGTGAGGGCAAGATTCACTGTGTTGATGATGTTACTCAATGTTCAGAGCTGAACAGTGAAAGTGACATTTACATGCATGAATCCATTGGGGCTGTACACTCAAGAGGGAAGAAATGGTTTGTGACACTACGATTACACAACAAGCAACAACAATGTCAACTGGATTCGGGCGCTACATGCAACGTAATGAGCTACAAAGACAAAATCAATCTGGCACCTGACACACATCTATTTCCCAGCGATACTAGACTAAAGCTGTACTCAGGAGAACTAATGAGCTCTATGGGCACCTTTGAGACCGAATGTGTTATTCGGGGACGCAAACACAAGCTGGAGTTCGAGATTGTGAAAACCAGTCAAAATCCTCTCCTCTCAGGCTCTACATGCGAACGCCTGGGACTGATGCAGTTCACTGTACCAAATGACCTGCACATTGTGGATCATGTCCAGCATGGACCCCTGTCCAAAGAACAACTACTCAGCAGATATGACGATGTATTCAACATGCCCGTTGAATCAGTGCCTGGGGAGGTACACTTTGAAGTGGATGAGAGCATTACTCCAGTCCAGTGTGCTCCTCGCAATGTGCCCATTGCAATGAAAGTGGCTGTGAAGGCCCAGCTGGACAAGTACGAGGCCGATGGCCACATGACATCTGTGACTGAACCAACTGACTGGATCAGCAATATGGTCATAGTGAAAAAACCAGAGAAGCTGAGGGTCTGCATCGACCCAAAGCATCTGAACCAAGCACTGAAACGATCCCACTACATCATGCCGACACTAGAGGATGTCCTCTATAAGCTTCCCAAGGCCAGGATTTTCACCTTGGTGGATGCCCGAGATGCATTCCTTCAATGCAAGCTGGACGAAGAAAGCAGCTTCATGACTACCTTCTGGACCCCCTGGGGTCGGAAACGCTGGCTCAAGCTCCCGTTTGGTGTCTCAGTGGCGCCTGAGGTATACCAACGCAAGCAGCACGAGTTACTGGCTGGGCTCAAGGGCATTGAACCCATCGCCGATGATATCCTGATCGTAGGCTGTGGTGAAACAGACGAAGAAGCAGAACGCGACCACGATGTGAAGCTCCTGGCACTGATGGAGCGCTGCCGATCAGTTAAGCTTCGTCTTGGCCTGAAGAAGCTGCAGTTCAAGGTGAAAGACGTCCACTTCCATGGCCACATTCTCTCGGCAAAAGGCCTGAAGCCGGACCCAGACAAGGTCCAAGCGATCCTCGACATGCCAAACCCGTCTGATGCAAAAGGAGTACAGCGTCTCATCGGCTTTGCAAACTATCTTGCAAAGTTCATGCCACACCTATCAGCAGTCTGTGAGCCTCTGCGCCGGTTGCTGGACAAAGACACACCATGGCACTGGCTACCCAAGCACGAGGCCGCAGTGCAGGAGATGAAATCTCTGGCTTCATCCATGCCAGTGTTGCGCTACTACGACGTCACGAAGCCTGTCACAATCCAGAGCGACTCTAGCCAAAGGGGACTTGGATGCTGCCTTATGCAGGAAGGCCAGCCCGTTGCGTTTGCCTCGAGAGCGCTCACCCCCACCGAACAAAACTATGCACAAATTGAGAAAGAGTGCCTCAGCATTGTCTTCTCCTGCCAGCGATTCCATCACTACTTATATGGTCGAGAGCTGGTCACCGCTGAAACTGACCACAAACCACTCATTGCCATATTCAGTAAACCTCTCCTCAACGCGCCCAAGAGGCTTCAAAGTATGCTCCTGACTCTGCAAAACTACAGCCTGAAGGTCATTTACAAGCCAGGACCTGAGATGTACATCAGCGACACACTGAGCAGGGCAACAGCACAATGTACAGGTAGAGGCACTGCCTATCAGCGGCAGGCCATCTGCTCGCTACAGCAGGAACAACAAGATGTTCAACAGATCAATCAGGCAGACTACTTAAACGTGACAGATCACTGCCTAGCCCAGATCAGGCAACATACTGACAAGGACGAACACCTACAGTCACTGAAGTCCATGGCTCTAGCAGGTTGGCCATATCTGAAAGAGGAGACACCTTTCACAGTGAGAGAATACTGGACCTTTCGAGATGAGATCAGTGTGCAAAATGGCGTCTTGTTCAGAGGTCAGAAGGTCATTATTCCCAAATCACTACGTCCAGAGATGCTTACCCGCATACACTCCAGTCACGTCGGAGGTGACGCATGCTACCGTCAGGCTCGTGAAACATTATACTGGCCAAACATGCAAGCAGAAATTAAAGACTTTGTCAGCAACTGTACCACATGCAACGAGTACGCTCATGAACAGCAAAAGGAAACCATGATGTCACACGAACTGCCCACAAGGGCCTGGCAAATCATCAGCATGGACTTATTCAGCCACAGACAAAAGGACTATCTTCTCCTCGTTGATCATTACTCTGACTTTTGGGAAATTGAACTGCTCCCTGACTTGTCCGCAGAGACGGTCATAAAGCGCTGCAAGGCGCAGTTTGCAAGGCAAGGTCAGCCTGACAAGGTAATCACGGACAATGGCCCCACAATTCACTGCACAGTTCAAGCGTTTCGCCTCAGAATGGGAGTTTGACCACGTGACCTCCTCTCCAAGACACCCAAAAGCAAATGGCAAGGCAGAATCAGCTGTCAAGATTGCAAAAACCTGTTAAGCAGGGCCTTGCGCGACAGCAACGACCCATGGAAAGCGATCTTACAGTGGAGGAACACACCCACCGAAAACATGGACAGCAGCCCAGCACAACGCCTTCTGTCCAGACGTCTGAAGACTACTATCCCCGTAGCTAACAAGCTACTTGAGCCCTGCGTCATGGTTGGCGTCACGGACAAACTGCGTCACAGAAAGCAGCTCGCTAAGTGCTTCTACGACCGGACTGCTCGAGACCTACCAGAGCTGGAGGTGGGTGAAACTATAAGGATGAAACCGCTGCCGGGAGACCACACAGGACTTTGGAGGCTGGGCACATGCCTACAGAGAGTTGCACCACGTTCTTACCTGGTGGATGTTGGTGGCTCCCTCTATCGTCGCAATCGGGTGGATCTGCGCGTAGCAGAGCAGACAAACCAGAACATGCCATACACTCACTTAGATGAGCTGGATCACAGTCCAGGCCTAAGGGTAAGGGGTGCAGAATTGAGACATGAGCCAACTGAAGGTGAAGCTTCTACCCCACCAAACTCTCCAGCTCGTGGCCCTAATCCTACCCCTGTCAGAGCCAATACTTACTCACGGGTGGGTCGGCTGTGCAAGCCACCGGACAGGCTTACTCTGTAAGCAAGAGACTTAACTTGTTGTCTGTTAATTTAAAAAAGGAAGATGACAGCTGAAGTAAAAAGAAAATGTCATGCTTTTCAATTGTTATGACTTGACTGTTAAGAACGCAATGTTATGCCGTTATGTTTGCACTTTCTATTGAAAAGGATGATGTTACGGAGTCTAGTTGATAGGTAATCGACTAGTTGGACTGTTCCCCAGACTCCACGCGTAGGGATTTGTACAAGGCTTAACAAGGCTATTGAACTGAACATTGGTGTCTGTCTTTATTCCTTAATCCAACATATCATACAGAAACACAGCACATCATCAATGAATATAAAAAACGAAGTGCTCATGTTAAAAAGCCTCATAGCATAGAATGGGTGGGTACAAGCATTGCCATAGGGACTGAGCAATGAGCATGATGACGATGAGAAAAGAGAAGGGGATTGAGGTTGTTATGTAATAATTGCATTTACTGACTCTGTGGGGAAAATGTATTGCCTAGTATTGTATGCACAGTGCAAATGTGCCATACATTACCTTCACTTTACTTTTACCTTTTAATCAAGGGTGTTATGTCCTAATTTCCCTTTGGACTCAACATAGAATTATAATGAAAGTCCACAATATCGCAAAACTTTTCCCCACAGTAGGCTATTAAAGAAAATAATGGGATAAAAGTTGGAAGGATCCCTTAATAATAAATAAAATTAATTCATCAAATGAAATGTTATCATTCATTCAGTCACGAATTTATCACATGCTGCAGGCCTATATTCAGTCTGACTGTGATCATTGCCTTAATCAGCGGTAGGCTAACAAAGCCTTGCCTCAAGGTCCTCTGATCACTCCAATTACTGGTCTTGAAGGACACGTTTCTTCACTACACAAAGAAACCACTCAAATACCGCGCAAAATATGACGTTTGTCACGTAATTATATTGTTCAATCGTGAATCATTCAACTAATTAAAACACAGCACAACCTGTAGCCTAACAATGCTACTTATGATTTGTGTAATTTTTGCATTCTTTGCGCCACATTACCGATGCCTTTCAACTCTTGTGCGGCATGAAACCGCTCAAACTAGAGCACAAGAGGTTCTGCCTCGAGTCACCTGTACCGTCCGACGAATACGCGCAGTTTTCGGTCAAGCGGTTCTTCACAACATGCGCGTAAAAGGTAAATAACCATTATATTTTAGCCCTCTATCTGTAGATTTCGTTTGTTTACTTAGAATGTCTGGTATGCTGGTTGATCTCACTTTTCCCAGACAGGTCTGGAGTCAGTGTGCCTGTGCCAAAAGCCAAAGAACATTGTGGAGTGAGAAGGGGAGAGAAGAATGGTACCCTTCCTTTCCAGAGTCGATATGACAGTTGCTACACACAGGTTGAGGTATGGTAATCTCTCTTTTTGATGTTCATTGCATTGCGAGGTCTTGGTCTGTGTGTAAACCTACTGATTGCCATATCAAACCACTTTGTTTGATCTTTAGGGTGACAGAGTCCTTGTATCTTTGGGAGTCCAGCTGGTTGCAGGGGATCAATGGTACAGGGTCAATATTAGCTGCCCCCTGCTCAAGAAGATGGCCCAGAAACCCATCATCAATCGCACCTGTGAGTTCATATCATTTCATAGGGAGAGAATTTTAGATGATTTAGCACAAAAATAGTGATTACACTGCCATTTAGTACCACCTCTGTAAAAGCCATTCTTCCAACTTACTTTCCTTCAGCACGATCAGGAAAATGCAGCATCCATAGAGCTTTGCATGTGGACTGTGGGCCCCAGAATGTCTCCAGTGATGGCTGTCTGAAACTGGGATGCTGCTATGATGATCATGACTCAACATGCTATTACAGAATGAACAGTAATGGAATTTGTTTTGTGTGTATTATGTACAATGTAGAACATGCTTCTGAAAGAAAGTATCAGCAGAGGGATAGTGACTGTCATGGTGAGATTGGCGCATAGTGAGATCAGAGATTACATTTCAAGAATAACTCCTTTGTTCGTTACATCATGATGTTTCTGTCTCCTCCTCTTGCTCTCAGCCTGTTCTCTGGATGGCCATTTTGTGTTCTCTGTGAAGGCGACAGACACTGACCCCCCACTCAACCCCAGCAACCTTGTCGTCAAGGATCAGCCGCAGTGTTCTCCTGTAGCTACCTCTGCAGATACAGCCGTCTTTAAAATCGGGGTGATGGAGTGTGGCACAAAGATGATGGTGAGTCAGTAGGTCTATTACCTTCTGCCCTAATCTACAGCAGTATACTTCTGTCCTGAATGCCTCTGGTATAATGCTGCTTTTTCTTGTAGTGTTGAATACTCTTAGGTATGCTAAAATACCTCCTTCCCCTCTCGTTCCCCCTCTTGTATTTACAGGTGAATGGGGATGTTGTAAACTATGAGGTGGAGGTAGAGGAACTGCATCCAGAGATTGCAGGCAAACGTTCTCCCTTCAGGTAGCTGCTTATTTCTCTTCCTACCTGTGGACAGTGCACTACAATTTGGACTACATTACCATATTGTGGCTTTAGCCAGAACCTAATTGCTTGAAACTATTATGGAGTAAATGTTTTGAATGAGACTTGGTTTGAAGTCTGCAGGTCCGGTGTCAATATGATGGGTCAGCTCTCCTCCACACTGATCTGCGGTCCTTAAACCCAACTAACCCTCCACCTGTGACTGCACTGGGGACTGTCCGAGTGCAGATGAGAATAGCCACAGGTATTATAGTAAAACAATATGGTTTCCACAGACCAAGCAAGGGATGCCAAATTCAAACCCTGCAAGTATATGGCATCAAGTTGTCACTTCACACAGTTACACTGGTAGACCTCCATCATCCTGGCCCTTTTCTTTTTTCCAGATGAGTCGTTCACCTCTTTCTTCCCCGGGGAACAGCTGCCCTTGACCATCTCTCTGCGTAAGCCTGTGTATGTGGAGGTGTCAATCGCTCCACCCTCCCCTGACCCCAGTCTCTCCCTGCGTGTGTGTGACTGCTTCGCCTACCCTGCCTCCAGACACTCTGTATGGACACTGCTCTATGATGGGTGAGAGGCAAAAGTTTTCCTATACTGACTCAAGATTAATCACTGGGAATATGAAGACTGTGAATATGCATTGGTTTAGTAGTCTAACTCCCTTCCTTCTCCCTGACAGCTGTCCTAACCCTCTGGACAACATGAGGAGGTCCGTCCCAGTGGACAGTCAGGGGAAGACACCCTCTCACTCCCAGGTCAGGAGGTTTAATGTCAAGACTTTTTCCTTCTTGGACCCTGAGACTGGCAATCCCAGTGTGGAGGAGGTAAGGTCTATCCTATTTATCTGAAGAATGGGAAGGTTTTGCTAATATATACTGAACAAAAATATAAACGCAACATGTAAAGTGTTGGTCCCACGTTTCATGAGATGAAATAAAATATCCCAGAAATTTTCCATACACACAAAAGGCTTATTTCTCTCAAATTTTGTGCACAAATTCGTTTACATCCCTGTTAGTGAGCATTTGTCCTTTGCCAAGATAATCCATCCACCTGAAAGGTGTGGCATATCAAGAAACGGATTAAAATGCATAATCATTACACACGTGCACCTTGTTCTGGGGACAATATAAGGCCACTCTAAAATGTGCAGTTTTGTCACACAACACAATGCCACAGATGTCTCAAGTTTTGAGGGAGCGTGCAATTGACGTGCTGACTGCAGGAATGTCCACCAGAGTTGTTGCCAGGGAATTTAATGTTAATTTCTCCACCATAAGCTGCCTCCAACGTCGTTATAGAGAATTTGGCAGGACGTCCAACCAGTCTCACAACCGCAGACCACGTGTAACCACGCCAGCCCAGGACCTTCACATCCGGCTTCTTCACCTGCGGGATTGTCTGTGACCAGCCACCCGGACAACTGATGAAACGGAGGAGTATTTCTGTCTGTAATAAAGCTCATTTTGATTGGCTGGGCCTGGCTCCCCAGTGGGTGGGCCTATGCTCTCCCAGGCCCACCCATGGCTGCGCCCCTGCCCAGTCATAAGAAATCCATAGATTAGGGCCTAATTTATTTATTTCAATTGACTGATTTCCTAATGTGAACTGTAACTCAGTAGAATCATTGAAATTGTTGCATTTAGTTTTTTGTTCAGTATAAATTCTCAAAACAAAGATCTCTTGGTGCTCCATCTACTGCAGTGTTTCCCAACCCTGGTCCTCAAGTACCCCCAACAGTACACTTTTTTTTAAAAATTGTAACCCTGGACAAGCACACCTGATTCAACTAATCATCAAGCACTCAATGAGTTGAATGAGGTGTTTGTCCAGGGCTACAACGGAAATGTGTACTTTTGGGGGTACTGGAGGACCAGGGTTGGGAAACACTGATCTACTGAATCTTGTCTCTCAGGTGTACTTACATTTACATTTTAGTCATTTAGCAGACGCTCTTATCCAGAGCGACTTACAGGAGCAATTAGGGTTAAGTGCCTTGCTCAAGGGCACATCGACATATTTTTCACCTAGTCGGCTCGGGGATTAGAACCAGCGACCTTTTGGTTACTGGCACAACGCTCTTAACCACTAAGCTACCTGCCGCCCTTCTACTGCTGGGTGGAAATCTGCACAGAGGAGGCAGAGTGTAAACAACGCTGCTCCATCACCTGTGAGTGTTTCAGGTCCCTATGTTTTACATTCACCTTAACGCTGTGAATTGGGTAATTTCATCCAATAGTCATGCTGTCTCATCCTCCTCCATCCAGCACCTGATGGTGAGAGGGCGAGGAGGGAGTCTGGGTCAGATCGAGTCTCCCAGTTAGTCTCATTTGGTCCTGTGCTGTTGGGTCAGAACAGTTCTGGACAGGAACAGGAAGGGAATCATAGTGATCATCTGAATATAGGTAAGCACATTCCAAATAGGGGAGAGTGGGGTAAGTTGAGCCTTCTTTTACATTCAACATCACTCTGTCAAGGGAAATGTATTATTTCTAACAAAGATATCTACATATTTCAGGATGTTGTGTATTCCTGGAAATAATCAGAATTAATTTAAGCATGACAGTTTTTAAAACATAGCTTGACCCGCCTACAAATTTCTGTACTGAATGAAATATTACCACTATCTTTTTAAAACCATGTCTATCTTTATTTCACAAACACAATCGCTTTTTTGTCTTTTAATCAATTCAAGCATATTTCACAGGCTTAACACCTAACAAACTTTGTACTTTTTTACACTTTTAACATATACCAGCAATAATGCCTTGCATTATGCCTGGGATTAAAACTCTTACATTTGCTCACTTGCCATTGCCACTTACCCCAAGGCAAACATTTTTACTATATTAACCCACACAGCTACAAGGATGCACTTTCATGCTAGGTTTAGGACCACATATGGAAGCTTATAGACTCTTTTAAAATTATCTACTTTGGTTTAGATACAAGGATCATGAAACCTCTAACACATTAATTTGACTTTTGTTGTACCTAACTTGCTTACCTCTTTTTCCATGTGGCTTCTTCCTTCAGACTCCATGAAATTACCTCTTCCTAAATATTTGGTCAAATTATACATTTTGGGTATGGTTTCCTAGAAACAAGGGTGGCTCAACTTACCCCACAGCTACTGTATGAGTGGAATGAAACTAATGACACTAACATTTTCTCTTGCTGGCCCTCAGCATTTCAGGTGTCAATGTACTCTGTACCTCCATCCTGTTCTCTTCATGGTCGATGAGTTGTCAAGTGGAAGAAAATGACGTGGAAATGGAAACCAGAAACAAGGAGACTGGCCTACAGGTTGAACAAGCCCAATAAAGCACTTCTATGCACACTAAATTGCAAATTGTCTTTATTTCAACTGCCATTAAATACCTTCACTGGCCATGTGTATTCCAATGCATCACAAATGTACTTCACATGTATTAAGCAGCCAGTTTGCCTTTGACACTTTGGTAAAGGTCACGTAAACTGAGTACATAGCGCTGCACCTGAAAAGAAAATCAGATATTAAAGCCTCCTATCCTACTGCCCCAGAAAAAACAGAATACGAGGGCGTCTGCTGGTAAAACCTGAAGTGATCCTAAGGTGTTGATTCACAACTACAACCTGTATCGCTATGCACTTTACACTGTGAATTGAATACCAATCAAACTTAAGACTCCATAAATTACTGTATCAGTGACAAACAAGAAAACTTTACAAATATAATAAATTGATATTTATTGACATCAATGGTTGGGTGGTTTAAAAAACAGGAAGGTGGGGAGAATCTCAGAATAAATTATTGATTCAGTAAGGTCGGAACTTCCTCTGTGCTCTTAGCAAAGCAATTCGCTGTTTGTCCTCCTCAAACTTTTTCCTCAGTTCAGCGATGTCTGAAAGAGAGAAGATAACCCTTCAAATTGCAGAGTGACTGAGTAATATGATGGACAAAGTTAGCAATGAAGCCAGAATGACTGAACAAAAAAGTTAACTTTTTGCACTAAATAATGAAATTATTTCACCACGTGCGTCTACTGTTGTGATCAAATGACGAACCATAACAACTTACGTTCTTTCTGTGTGTTTCTGTGCTGCCAGGTGTAGAAGTTCATGAGCTCTTTCCGCTTCCTCTTTCTGCTCTCCTTCTGCAGAGCTTTCTGATTGGATACCTCACTTTGGGGGCGGGCCTTGGTCCCAATTTTACCCCTGGTAACTTTTACCCAGCCCTCCTCATCCTCCAGCTGCTCCTCAGCAGCCTCCTTTTGTCGCTCGGCCTCCTGGGTAAGGAAAAAAAAAAGTCTTAACAAAACAGAAATACTAAAATATGTTTGAAAATTTTTTTGGAGATGAGATTGAGATACAGGGGGAGAATCTGACCTCTTCTTTTCTCTTATCGTAATCCTGCATGAAGGTGTCAACTGCCTCCTGTAGTTTGTCTGGCTGAGCAAATGACTGCTTGTACTGATTAATCCATTCTAAAGACAAAGAAACAAAGCGAGACAGACATATAGAGAAGTGAAAGGCATTCTTTCCAATTTCATACATTCTGCCTATATTTAGAAAAGAAAGACCATGCATCGTGAACAGCACTTTAAAGCTCACTCACTCTGTAGACCTGTCCACACAGGTCGCTGCTCTGTGGAAACAACCAATGGGACGTCATGGGGATGGGACTTCACTGCTGTAATACTGATGGCCTTCTGAAACACGATGTAACCCACTCTGAACCCCTGTAGGGAATGGAAATAGAAAAGGCTCAATACTGAAAAGGTGTCCATAGGCACTTCAATAATCAATCTGATCTAAACATAGAGCTTCGTTGTCCGGATTCAGGGCAAACCTGTTTTTGTGCTGGTGTGAAATACTTGGCCAGCTTGGGTCCTGAATGCTCAAAGGACCCTGGCTTCTCCCTCAGCTCCACTGACTGAACAGGACCAAACTGAGAGAAGAGCTCCTTTATGACACCCTGAAAGACAGCAGAAAGAGATTAGTACTTTTATACTGTATATGGCCACAGACAACTGTAGCACAAATATTGCATTTTCTGTAGAGACTTGCTAATAGTACAACAATCACATGCACACTGGCTGGTAATTGACAGTATTTACAACATAAACATACCTCAGAGCAATATGGGGGAATGTTAAGGACAAACAGTGTTCTGTCGAGGGGTCTTTGTGTGGTTTTCTCTGCTCGCACCCGGTGCTCTTTTACACACATTTTGTGCTGGGCAACACTGTCAGTACTGAACTGAAGAGAAAGCACTGAGATGAAGAAAGAGTGGTTCAGTCAAAATACACAGTCAAAACAGACAAACACCTCTCTAGGCAGGTCCTAATACATTGTCTACAACTCCAGGGAGACCCAGAGGGTACTAATGGCTTTAGCCTGAGTAAAAAATAGTAGACAATCTTTGCTTTAGCTACATGACGTAGTCTTAGGGAATGCAGTCCAAATAAAATACAGACCTCAAGTTGACCTATTTTAATCGTTAAACACTATAAGGCATCAACAACCTCAAGCTTTGTCTTGAAGCAAGCTTAATTTAAGTGTTCGACATAAATTATGGAGTTAGATAACTAACGTTAGCTAGAAGCAAGCTAGTGGTTGCAATTGAAACAGAATAAGATCATGTTCGAACTAACAAACCCCAAATTATGCTTTTATATCACACAAAGTTATTGTATTTATCACATTCTCCCTTTGAATGTGTGTTATTTTAGCAATGGTTACCCGTAAATCCTCCTGGAATAACACAAGCCTGGTTGGCATGTTTCGTCTTGGACGGCGCCATCTTCTTTGCAACCTTTCACGCAGGAAGTAGAAAGGGATTGGTTGTAGTCCTTTTTGGGGGGTGGTAGTCTAAATATGCTTAATAAACATTTCATTTTTAAAAATGAATATTACTAACAGATTATACGACTTTTGGCCAAGGGATCAGTCAAATAAGTTTAAAGTGTGTAATGTAATATTATTAATCTACAATTTATGTTCTTAACCCTGGGCAACATGTGCCTAGGGCGGCTCACAGGGATATTGGTATTCACAGTACTCCACCAATTATCAATTTTTTAACTCAATGCTATTCCCTAATTATAATTTTCCCCTAATTATATATATATTTTTTACATAAATGCCATGTAATTTAAGCTTTAAAACAGCAAAGTTTGCTCTCTGCCTCATGGCAAAATGTGTAAAATTGCAGGAAATTAGCTTTAAAGCTGCAAGAACAAAACATGTCTGCCCCATGACAAAATGTGTAAAATTGCAGGAAATTAGTTTGAAAACTGCAAACTTTTCTCTCAGATGCCAAGAGCTGGGTCTTTAAAATGCTCCTTCCCAGGGCCCTAGACTTGGTTCGTCCAACCACGCACTGCAGACGTCATTGTAAAACTCCTTGTAGGCTATTTTTAATCACACTCGAGTTGTGTAATGCTTAATTTACATTTACATTTTTAGTCATTTAGCAGACGCTTATAGTTAGTGAGTGCATACATTACTTTGTCATACTGGACCCCCGTGGGAAACGAACGCACAACCCTGGCGTTGCAAACGCCATGCTCTACCAACTGAGCTACATCCCTGCGGTCCATTCTCTCCCCTACCCTGGGCCAATTGTTCGCCGCCCCATGGGTCTCCCGGTCGCGGCCGGCTACGACAGAGCCTGGATTCGAACCAGGATCTCTAGTGGCACAGCTAGCACTGCGCCTTAGACCACTGCGCCACTCGGGATATTATGAGGGGGTTCCTGATAAATTTGCTATCACAAAAGGCATCTCCGGCCCCAAAAAGTTTGAGAACCCCTGGTCTAGCAAACACACCTAAAAGACACTGATGCAAAATGATACAACATTATATCGAGGAGAAATAAGGATATGAACCAATGATTTATATATACACACCATTGATATGAACACATCTTTATAAAGCAACATATTTATTGGCAGAAATTAACTTGTACAGAGACCTGACCTCACTACCATATCTTTATGACTGACATAAGAGGCAGCTGTACAAAGAGTCATTTATAGACAGTTGAACATAAATTTAGTAAATTAGCATGACTTATCTAAGCTGCTCAAAAACCAATAAAACAGTAAAATAACAGCCACAAATAAGCACAGAACCTGAATGCCACAAAAAGGAGAAGAACGGCAAGCCAAATACCACAATGGAATACGAGCATGTGTACAAGTCATTATGCTGAAATCAAAGTTTTTATTATGTCCAGTACAAGAATCACTGTTGCCTGTGGTTCATGGGTTTGTGCATCAGATCAGTGAGACCATCGGTTTGCAAAGGGGGGGACGACTCCAACTAGCACAAAATACCTCATGATTCCAAGAGGGATGGCGTTCAATGTGAACTATTTGAACAGTTGTAAAAGTTAACAATGTGATACAAAAAATATCCACAACTGTCCTGTTTATCCCCTCTACCAAATTTGATTAAAACAATAAATGAACAAATCAGACTGCCATACATTGGTCCGTTCTGAGACATGCATCTATGTAATATGCCACGGATACACATTTTGTTTTTCTTTCCTAAAAATCTGGATGATGGCATCAGTGTGTTAACTTTTTATGTTACAACCTGCCAATGATCTGTCAAATTTATACAAATACAGTATCATGTTATTTGAGCATGTCAGTAGATGGCTCTGTCAAACAGGAGGGTGGATGTATTATGTGTTGTGTGACATGTATGTGTGTGGATGTACTATAAAGTTATATCTTGATGCGGAAGGCTGTGCACTGTGAACCGGGAGACTCTGTGGTAGAGGGATTCTGGACAGTAGATTTGAACAGGGCCTTGAGGATGGTCTGGGGATCCACCTCAGGTGTGGGCTGAGAGGAGGCCGGACGACCCCCGGGGCGAGACAAAGAGAGGGGCAGACCCTCTTTCCTTCCACTGCCACTGCCTGGAGTGTCACTGAGCCTCCTGTGAGAGAGAAAAAGAGAAGGCGATCCACATAAAGTTTTATGTGATGCTGAAAGACAACCGGCATTGCAATTTGCAATTGGAAAGGAAGAAAATAACACATGCACATCATGGACTACAATTTGATTTGCATGCAACGCAACTAAGGGAGCAGTGAGAAATATGAATATACCAGAGACAGACAGAGACTTACAAAAGAATGGGCTGGTCTGAAGTGATAACATTCCCCTGCATGTGAAGATTGCACTTCATGGGCTGGCCTTTGGAAGAGAATAAATAAAGATTTAAGAAAGTAAAACCGATGCCTTTTCAGAGAACTAGTCATCACCTGCATCATTACCAGAGGCTGGTGCCCAAAAAACTCAATCAACCGTAAAATGTATTTTGCCCTTGCTGCAGGCCCTTACCGTCCAGACAGCGGTTGTTGTATTTCCTGTAGGCGCTCACAGCGTCCTCCTTCCTCACAAACACCACTTCAGCAACCCCCACCTTCAACAGCCTTGCTCGCTTCAAGGCACCGCACACACAGAACAGCTCCTGTGGACGGTCATAAAAACACAGAAAAAGGTCAGTTGAATGTGCTGAATGAGTCATGGCTGCATCATAAGCAGGTCTGCAATTTACACACAGCCACAGAGAGAATCTAAAACAGCTGAGAACTGAGCAGCGTGAGGCACTTACCACTATGTCCTCTTCAGTGACACGGGGGTGCAGATTATTCACTGTTATCTTAGTCCCCTCTAGAGGACTGAAGGAAGGCTGGAAGGGGTGCACCAAAACATTTTACAATCAAATACATTTACAGCACACACCAACACAACAAGCCTCAACATGTCAATGGTTAAGTTTTAACTTTAATCTATCATCAACTAGAGAGAGAAGTAGGTTGATTACTGACCCCGAGGCTTGCTATGCTGCCAACTAGGGATGTTAAAAGGCCCAGCGCAGTCAAAAACGTGATTTTCCTGTGGTTTATATAAATTTCCAAACTATGAAGTTGGAATAATACTGTGAAAATTATAATGCCCTTTTAGTGTAGGAGCCGTTTGAAAAGACCGCCTGAAATTTCAGCCTGTTGAGGTGGGACAGAGTTTTGGCCTGCCTGCTGACATCACTATGCGGTAAATTAGTCAATAGACAAAGAGTTCCAAACCTCTCTGCCAATAACAGCTAGTTTTTGGTTTTCCCCTTCTCACTCAGAGCACTCCCAGATAGTCCTAGCAAAATTCTTGCTTGAGAAATTGCTCTTTGCTAAGAATAAATGTGTTTGTTTTCAATTAAAATTGTAAAAAAACAAATCACTTAATCGTTAACCAGAAATTATTTGATATTGAGATAAAAATGGCTGGAATTGACCTTTAACGGTTAACCGTTAGTCGGTTAGCCGCCATCAATATATTTGACCGGTCATGCTTATCAGTCTATAGGTTAATTTGCATAACTTAGTGGAATTAAATTGGCGTGTTTTCGTTAGTTCCTCATGTATCTTATTTATCAAACGCGCACCGCATACAGAGCCTAGTTCGAGGAGAATATCACCTGTCGAGCATTGAGCTGGTCGCTGCCTGCTTGGAGTGAGGCATGTTCTTATAAGCCCAGTCATTGCGCAACAATTCTAAATTCAATCGCATGCCTATTCAAAAGAAGAGGATCCCAGCTTTCCATTACTACTATTTGTATTTCTTAACTCCTAATATTAAGCAAATTGCACTGCTTTACAACCAGAGTAGCCGATCTGGCATGGTTAAAAAAGCAAGTGCACGTCCTCTCTATTCACCCACCACCTTGCAATCTGAGCTGGTGGAAGTCTACATGTTGAAAGCATATACTTAAATATTTTTCAAACCTGGACGCTTTCCTTCATATGAAAAATGTAAGTTCCTTTTACACATGCAAAGCATTTTCCGTTGGTCACATAATTTTACTGTTTAGAACTAATTGAACCGCTTGTTAACCGGTTAAAGGGATACTTCGGGATTTTGACAATGAGGCCCTTTATCTACTTCCTCAGAGTCAGATGAACTTGTGGATACCATTTTTATGTCTCTGTGTCCAGTATGAAAGAAGTTAGAGGTAGTCTTGCGAGCCAATTATAACTAGCATTAGCACAAGGACTGGAAATATATGGGTATCTGCTAGCATCCCTAGCAACACATTCCTATAGAGATTACCTTATGTAATCCAGTAGCTGGGTGAAGGGACATATGGAGACTGACCTGTGGGGGTGGAAGAGGCTGGGAGCTGGGCTCAGCTGTGGGCCCTGCCTGCTGGAGGGTCCTGGAGATGGGCTGTAAGGCGGAAGCAGAGGAGCGGGAGGCCCCCACACTAGGGCTGGGCCTTGTGGGTGCAACAGGCACTGGGGGACGGGGAGCTGTGTACGCATCATTTTTCACTACTTTAGTGATGGGGGCTGACATGGAGAAAGGGGAGCCCAGGGTGCCAGGCTGTTGGAGAAAGAGAGAGAGCATTGAAACTTTTCAGTGAATGACTGGAAAGTGTTGAGAGTGAGACACCAATACAGCCAGTGTGGTGGTATTAAAGGGATATTCGATTTATATTGAATAATAAAGAATTACAGATACAGATAATTTAGGGAAAAGCAACAGAAAGAGAGAAAAGTTAAGAAAGTCTAGCATAGTCTTCCCACCCGTGACTGCAGCATATGGTTGCCAGTAGTGGTCTTCATCTGTTTGCTAGGGATATCATCATCATCATCACCTGAGAAAGACTGAGGGAGATATGGTACATTACTCACTCATATATGCATTGCAGTGGGGCATGACCAGCAGAAAACAACCAAATTCAGTTGATAGATAAAGTACAAGACAACTTGAATCAATTCTGGCATCTAAATTCTGATTCCTATCTTCTCCAAAAATGTTCCTTACCAGGGAACCCCTGCTTGGCATGTTCATACGGATCCCACTTGACATCCCTACCGGCCTTTGCTGTTAAAAAAAGTTACATAAAATCATTATTCAGAAGAAGGTGAATAAATACATTTGACTCTAAAAGCATGCTACCAATCAATAAATAGCATACAGGAACCGTAGAACCAAATAAGCCTATTTGAATTTTAAACTCATTTCCCATTAACTTTAGCTAGCAACTATGTTTGGAGTGAGGCTATGCTCTACCACTATAAACAATGTAAGAATTTGCATTTTCTCTTATCCATGCCCATCCTGAGTGACAAGCGGGTCAATTTTGTCTAGTTGCTAGGCCTGGATAATATTAGAGCAGATCCTGGACCTGTGGTTACTATCACTTTGGCGCCAACTGTCAGCCTGATCCCTTACCTGGATGGTTTTGGTGATCTTCATGGGTGCCGCCATTCCTTGGCTTGGTGGAGCTCCAATGCTCCTCTTGAGGCTCAGCCTATCACGAGCATCCATCATCCTCTTAGGTGCACCCCCCAGCTGTGGCGTAACCTCAGCTCTAATGTTCATTCCTTGTAGGTTGGGGGTAAACTGCCTGGCATTCGCACTGGCAATGTCGTTGGTAGTGTGTATCTGTATCTGCTGCTGCACGTGTGTCTGTAGCTGTGCTGCTGGTATCTGCTGTAAGCTCTGTGGGGTAACATTAAATGTATTCTGTCCTCCTTTCCGTGAGTTGATCATCTGTCGGGCATCCTGGACCCCACCTGCTCCTCCTCCACCACGGATTCGGAAGCGGGCATCTTTCTGGACAAGTTTCTCTCTGGCATCCTTCACTTGAAAAGCTGGAGGAAGCGAGATTAGGACAAGAGTGAGCAGAAGGCAAGAAACAATTCCAATGTCTGATCTGACTTGTAAGAATGCTTAACAGAACGTAATGTAGTCCAACAGTAAAATGTGTAGTTTGAAACAGATTATTTTGTAAATGACTAAAATGTAATGGGGCTTAGGTAAGAGAGACATCCAAATATGGCATACACATAGAGCTCGAAGTCTCAATAAGCATTTTTCATGTCCACTTGACACAAAATCAATCCGTCAAATGGAATACATCACTCTACTTCTCAATCGTGCAACAGGCAGGTTCTCACACAAAATACCTGCTTCAACTCTGGCAAAGGCTGGGGCATCTATAGGGCGGCAGGTAACTTAGTGGTTAAGAGTGTTGTGGCAGTAACTGAAAGGTCGCTGGTTCTAATCCCTGAGCAGACTAGGTGAAAAATCTGCCGATGTGCCCTTGAGCAAGGCACTTAACCCTAATTGCTCCTGTAAGTCGCTCTGGATAAGAGCGTCTGCTAAATGACTCAAATGTAAAATGTATTATTACCTTGAGCATTGCTCCAAAAGCTGTTCAGAATTAAATAATTGTTTGAGTTGCAACAATGTCATTCCCTTGAATATTTAATACTACTGAAAATCAGTTTTTTGGTTACCGGTTCCTCCTCCTCCAAGTCTCTGTCTGACATCAGTCATCCCAATTTTCTGTCGGGCATCAAAGGTCCTCCCGACCCCTCCTGCACCCCTGCCGAACATAGGCCTGAAAGACAAGAGGAAGAGAAGAGGTCGACATTGGTAGTCAACTAGTTGTAGCTTAATCCTCCATTACCTAATATCCACATTTAGCAAAACACACATGGAGCGCATATAAAACCAGCTATAGTATTTGATTATTTTGTCCTACATTCAGTATGGCTCTCTAGGTATACTCAAAGCGATATACGCTCCTTGTGTGTTTCCCAAAATTTTAACATTAGATAATGGAGGACTAGGCTACAACTAGTTGACTACATATGGCTCTGGGTAGAGGGTACACTAGAGTAGCTCTACAAGACTGCCTCGCGCTCTGTACCTGATCTATGGGTATACTAACTAGCTAGCTATACGTTTTCGCGTTTGTAACCATTGTTAGTTTATAATTAGCTAACATTAGTTAGCTAGCTAACTACCTACCTACATTCCAGCGAACTGTTTACCTTATTCGGTTATTGATTGCTCGATAGCTACCGTTATCAAATGCTGATAAATCTTTTTTATTTTACGTAGTTAGCTAACTAACAAAACGGAGGCCTGATAAATAGCTAGCTGCGCGTATTTGCCTCATTGATATCAAGGGAAATCAGTGTCTGCAGTGTAGCGATAGATAGTAGCTACATGATTGTAATCCAGGGTTCTTCAATTCCGGTCCTGGAGGGCCGAAACACCTCTGTTTTTCATCCTCTCCTTCTAATCAGGGGCTAATTCAGACCTGGGACACCAGGTGAGTGCAATTAACTACCAGGTAGAAATAAAAAAACAGAAGTGTTTCGGCCCTCCAGGACCGGAATTGAAGAACCCTGTTGTAATCCAACCGTGAGTACAGGCGGGCCTTGTCTGAACAGGACGGCTGAGGATTTGAAATAGGCTTTCTGGAAAATGAATTTCTTCATTACGTTGAATGATACAACTCAAGGCATAACGCACCATAACGATAATAAATTGCATTCAAACTCATAAATTGCTAAATTAATACCTTTTAACTGTTTCTTTGTTGTTGAAACCACGTCGACGTATCACTTCGTCCAAAGAAATGTCTTCCATCTTCTTTGACTCAAACGCGTGAGTGACGGAAACTGAACAGAGAAAAATGAGAATAGACTATGGAAGGCAAGTTGGATCAAAAAGGGCGAACTCAATAAATTATTTATTCGAGAGCTTCTTGCCAAACTACATTGTTGACACCATGATAGAATTACGTATACAATTTAAATAGATCTATGTTGTTTGAAATATCAATACAGATATATTTTACTCTTACATTTGTTTAGCAAGATCTAAAAACCAGAGTGTATTATTTTAAGAGAAATGCATATTTTTTTATGGTTTTAAAGGCCTATTAGGTTATGTGAAGTGTCAATGATCACATCAATGCCATTGATCATTATCAATTAACAAAACATGATACTTTTAACATTAAACATAAACAAATATAAATCCATTGCACAGCCTTAGAGACCTCTGGTATCGATTGCTCTTCACGAAGTAAAAAAAATGCGGAAGGGAAAACGTTTTATCTTTCCCATGAACCTTTGCGCTCAAAATCTCTAGTGTAAATAAGTAAAATATATCGTAGAAAAGCTATGTTTTACCTCATCAAATGGAGGAATGAAAACGTCTAATTATGTATCACATAATGCGCTCGGAAAATAAAATGTAACTGTAGGTTTATACTTTTTGAAGTGACCTCCAATGGTAACCACCATGAGTGTAATAGTCTGCATACAGAGCTAAGTAGTGCCCTCGACCATCGATTGATTATGCCTTAAACTGATGAGTAAGGAAAATAACGACGCGGGGTGACGCCCGTGTCCTCGCCTAGATTTGCGAGATAAATTTTTGAACGGGCACAGGTCCGCCTGCTTAGGTGACTCACCTACTTTGTGAGATGCCTTGCGGGACATGGATCTGCCCCGACCTCTCGTGTAAACTATAAGCCACTTTCGGGATACTGACAAAAGGTTACACAGAACCAGAATGGAATTATATTTTCCATGGTTGTGACGTACTATTACATAAAAGACAGAAGGTCAGGCATCTATAATAGTACTTACTGTATCAACCTGTATCAACATAAAGAACATCTCTGCCTTCTATTTCTCTAACCACGTTTCCATCCGCAGTTTTTATGCGAGTAATGTCATACTGTATTTTAAAAAATCAAGACAGAGTAGGCACATTTGCTAATTAACGAAACAGTTTTGTGACAAAATTATCGGTAGAGTTGAAAATGCGATGGAAACACATTGAACTTTAGATTTTTATTTGGTACATGAAAACTTAAGCGAAAAAGTTAATGTTGTGTGCACTACGTCATCACGCACTGATTTTCATCTGCATCTTTTCTTTATGCTGATTTTAGAATATTAGCATGAAAATCTGTTGCCAATTGGATGGAAACCTAGCTTCTAACCACGTTTCCATCCACAGTTTTTATATGAGTAAAGTCATACCCTATAAAAAAATATCCGAAAGCTGTGATGGAAACAGGAAGTTTCGGTACAATTTTATAAATGTAGACAGGTAATTTGTTCATTCTACATGGTGGGATCTTTTTTTGTTGGTAAAAGTAATTATGCAAGAAATGTAGGTGGAAACGCCTTTATGCGCAAATATTGATCTAATAACCATCATATCAAACTTAACTTGGAGTCACAGGAACACAACATGGTGGGTGCTCCTTCACTACGACTCGGGAAACCATGCAGTTTATTAGGCTGCAGATTACAGTTTTTCTCAATTGCTAAAACACTAAACCCTATTGTCTGAACCAAATGCTCAGTTGCCTGAACCCACTGATTGAATCAATCACTCTTTTGGCAAAACCATAAGCACTTTTCACCTGTTTAGACATAACTTGCCAACACATTTTCATTGTGATGCACCCGTGCTGCATAATGGTGAGCACAGGTGACAAAAGTCAAACACAATTAGAGCACAGGTGTCACCTCTTGAACACAACAACTCAAAATTGATCACACTTGTGGCTAATGATGTGAGGGAACATATACAGTAAGCCAGTTCAGAGAGCACTGGTTTGTGAGGCCCTACAATGGATAGAAATCTGAGAGGAAGAGTTCGTGTGAGAGGAGGTCGAGGTGGTCGAGGTGGTCAGCGAAGACAAAGAACAGTAATATCTGATGAAATCAGAGCTACTGTGATTGACCATGTTCTTGTCCATGGTATGAGCATGAGGGAGGCTGGACAAAGGGTACAACCAAACATCAGTAGATTCACTGTGTCCACCATAATCCGAAGATTTAGAGAAGAGAACAGGTAATTACCTTTTTTTGACATTATAGTACAGTATGTAAATGTTGACAGCAATTACTGTATGACATACTATATACTGTACCACAGTATACTGTAAGTAAATATATGTTTCAGTACATCACTGTACCAATGTACTGTAGTATTGTAATGGAGGGTTGGTCTAACTGTTTGTAGGCCTAGTATTCCATGTATATTTTTTGTAACTCCATGTTCTCTTTTTGTAGAATTGAAAGACTGCCACATGGGGGTGGGAGGACAGGTATGTTCTCCCCACACCAAGAGACCCTAATTGTTGATATGGTCCGTGAGAACAATGCCATTAAACTGAGCGAAATTCAGCAGAAGATCATTGAGGACCATTTAAATTTTGAGGGCATCAACAGTGTCAGCCTCTCTACTGTTGATCGTGTCCTCAAGCGCAACAGACTGCGCATGAAACAGCTATACAGAGTGCCCTTTGATCGCAACTCAGACAGAGTCAAAGAGCAAAGATTCCAGTATGTACAGGTTGGCATATATCCAGACACATTCAATGTTGATTACTCTAAGTAGTGATTTACTGTAGTGGCCTAAATCACTTTTTCCGTATCACTTACAAAACTATATCTATTTCTACAGAGGGTTTTTCAACTGGATGCAATGGAAAGACCCCATCAATACATCTACATGGATGAAGCTGGGTTTAATCTCACCAAAAGGAGAAGGAGAGGCCGTAATGTGATTGGCCATCGGGCCATTGTTGGTGTTCCTGGGCAGCGTGGTGGCAATGTCACATTATGTGCTGCCATCAGCAATCATGGGGTTGTCCACCATCATGCCAACCTGGGGCCCTACAACACTCACCAGCTCCTCATTTTCCTCAATCACATGTGAGATGCTTTGTTAGGGCAGCAGGATGAGCATCCCATCTATGTTGTTGTTTGGGACAATGTGAGTTTTCACAGAGCCCTCCAGGTTAGAGAGTGGTACAATATGAACCAAGGTTTTATCAATCTTTGCCTTCCACCGTACTCCCCTTTCCTAAACCCCATTGAGGAATTATTCTCCTCATGGCGGTGGAAGGTATATGAACGCCAACCTTACACCAGGGTAAATCTCCTGCAAGCCATGGGACTTGCCTGTGGTGACATAGGTGTGGAGGCATGCCAAGCCTGGATACGGCATGCCAGGGTTTTTTTCCCCCGTTGCCTGGCCAGACAAAATGTGGCCTGTGATGTGGATGAAGTCCTGTGGCCTGACCCAGTACGGAGACATGATGCTGTGGCTGAGTAATGCACTTATTTGTATATTTTTGTACTTTATTTTTACATGGGCTTACTGTACACAAGTGGCAAACGCATAAGATTTCTGTTTGTTTTTACAAGTGCTACATGTAAATGCACAAGATTTCTGTTTTGTCTTTTTGTACAAGTGCTAAATGCACAGTTTTTTTTGTTTTGCAACATGCATTTAGCCTACAGTGAACAATAAACATTTATTTCTCCAGCTTCATGTCCTGAGCATTGTGTTTTCTATTTTTCTACGTAGTGTTTAGTGACTGTTCAGTAGTGTTTTTAATTTTGATTGACTCGGGGCACGATTTGACAACATAGTTCAGTTTTGAGCACAGATTGAACTGTTTTGAGGTGAAAGTTTGGTTTTGCAAGAAGAGTCTGAGGTTTTGTGAATGTAGCTTGAAAATTGGGTTTTGTGTTCACAGTTAAGAGAAAAGGAGAGCAGCTTTCAAGAAATGTGTCTTAGCAATCGAGAAAAACTGTAATTCATTTATGATGAACTTCACAGGGTGGTGATCTTGATGCTCCTTTCCAATAAACAACGAGGGTCTGATTCTGGTGACTTGATGATCGATGCTTGACTGCCCTTTTGACAAATACAAATATTCTCGCTCTTATCCATAATTATCTCATTAGGTAGACTAGCCTACCCGCACTTTATCTGCCAGCTGTTGGCTAGAGCGCAGGTGCCAGACCAGAGTAGTAGGCGCATTTGCTATTTAATGTAACAGTTCTTGTGACAAAGCTATCGCTAGAGTTGAAAATGCGATGGAAACACATTGAACTTTAGATTTTTATTCGTTTTTTATCAACAACAAGTCCGTTTTGTGGAAACACCACTTGTGGGGAAAATGCGCATATTTTCTTTATGCGGATTTTAAAATATTCACAGGAAAATCTGTCGCCAATGGAAACCTAGCTATTGACCATAAATTGTTTCCGGAATCTCCACCAAAACCCGAGTGCATTTAACTTTGTGCCAACGAGGTGGCAGTATTGTGTATATATATACAAAAAATGGTAGGCTATACAAAAAGGTAGGAACACTGTAAAACCAAAATGTCACTATAAAGTTATAGAAGCATACAGAGCAGAGTGAATCAGTGTGTGTGTATGTTGGTGTTAAGGGCATGGTATAGTAGATTATTTTTAACTGATCATTATTTGTCATGTAATTTCCTTCCTGACCTTGTGTGAGCATGACTAAGTATGATGCCTTGTATCTGTGTCCCATATCTGTCTTTTCTCTATGCATGCCTCCCTTATCCATCCTACTGTCACTACCAGACCTACCACAGCCAAGTGGTAAAACACCTTCCCGAACAGAGCTGGACACATGCAAAATCAGATGAATCAATGTGAAAGGTCTCTCATGTGGTGAAATATCATTTCAACCTCAAAATTGTATTTTGTAGCCTCCTTTCCAGTCCGTAATGAAACAAGGTTCCATTAATGCACCATAAAAGTCAGTAAAACTGTACATTATTTTTCTCAGTCATTTCTTGGATGGGTAATAACCAGAGGCGGTATAGATTCTAACCATCTCTGGTGGTAATAACCACTAAAGAGCAGTAGCGGTGCGTGGGTAAAATCACTGAGGAAGCCAAGCCAGAAAAAACTACAACATACACTACATGACCAAAAGTATGTGGACACCTGCTCGTCAAACATCTCATTCCAAAATCATGGGCATTAATATGTAGTTGGTCCCCCCTTTGCTGCTATAAGCCTCCACTGTTCTGGGAAGGCTTTCCACTAGATGTTGAAACATTGCTGCGGGGACTTGCTTCCATTCAGCCACCAGAGCATTAGGCCTGGCTCTCAGTCGATGTTCCAATTCATCCCAAAGGTGTTCGATGGTGTTGAGGTCAGGGCTCTGTACAGGCCAGTCAAGTTCTTCCACACCAATCTCAACAAACCATCTGTATGGACCTCACTTTGTGCACAGGGGCATAGTCATGCTGAAACAGGAAAGGGCCGTCACAAAACTGTTACCACAAAGTTGGAAGCACAGAATCGTCTAGAATGTCATTGTATGCTGTAGCGTTAAGATTTCCCTTCACTGGAACTAAGGGGCCTAGCCCGAACCATGAAAAACAGCCCCAGACCATTATTCCGCCTCCACCAAACTTTACAGTTGCCACTATGCATTGGGGCAGGTAGCATTCTCCTGGCATCCACCAAACCCAGATTTGTCCGTCGGACTGCCAGATGGTGGTGTGATTCATTACTCCAGTGAGTGTTGCAACCGAGGACAGACGATTTTTACACGCTACACACTTCAGCACTCGGCAGTCCCGTTCTGTGAGCTTGTGTGGCCTACCACTTCGCTGCTGAGCCGTTGTTGCTCCTAGACGTTTCCACTTCACAATAACAGCACTTACAGTTGACCGTGGCAGCTCTAGCTGGGCAGAAATTTGACGAACTGACTTGTTGGAAAGGTGGCATCCTATGACGGTGCCACGTTGAAATTCACTGAGCTCTTCAGTAAGGCCATTCTACTGCCAATGTTTGTCTATGGAGATTGCATGGCGGTGTGCTCGATTTTATACACTTGTCAGCAACGGGTGTGGCCTAAATAGCCGAATCCCCTAATTTGAAGGGGTGTCCACATACTTTTGTATATATAGTTGTGATAATTGCGTTGTTTGTTCTATAACTTGTTAGTTCATATGCCTTGCGACCGTGATATATGCCTAAGGCCGAGACAATAAGAAGACACAGTGGCAGAATAAATTCAACCACACCTTTGTTTCATCACAAAAACCAGAGAGCAACCTCTGTCCGTTAAAGTCCACAAAGCATTTTGCATGTAACAAACAGTTACATGACCTACAGCATGGTGAAGAAAGTTCATGTTTCCGACATTTTTGGACTACTAAACAACTATTGATTTAGAAACACGGAGAGTTACTGCAAGTCACAATGAAAACAGGAGCTGTCTCCACTATTTCAGCACCATTTCAACTTCAACATTTCAACACCATCAAATCACCTATGCTTAGTCTAATACAGGGACAACTAAAATATACCAAAAACTATTTAGTCCAATCAATTTAAGTTAAATATGATGTGGCTGTCCATATGGTTCTGATTTGTGTGTGTGTTTGTGCATTCATTCCTACTTGTAGAGAAACGCCAATGCCATCCTCCTCTCTTTAAAGTTGACGAAACGGTCTATGACTCTGTCATACAGTACACACGTGTATTTTTTGTTGCCCTAGGCTACCTGGCTAAAATGCTTGCTCGCTAGACTAACTAACTTCCTTTCATGGGCAACGTCAGCTAGTTAATATTAGCCTTCTACATCTAGCTACAACTTACATATTGAACTTCCATCCTCTCAGTCCAGGGGCACAATGTATTTTATGATTGGATCAGAATCGCTGTTATAATCATTGGCCAGTACCTCGAATTTAGTAAAACCACAAGTTCAAATCCCTATCTCCATCCATTGCTAATTTAGGAAAGGGACAATTTTAGCTAGCTAGCCACCGGAGGACAACAACACAATGAGATGCAACAATTGAAGTTGTTTCAATCAATGACATATTTCTCTGTGATATCCATACTGGCTTCCCTTGACACTATCCTAGAATGCACTCGCTACAGTCCCGAAACGTCCCACAGTGTGGCACACACAGCACACACATAGCACTTTGGTGCCTCGGTCGGCTGAGAGGATAAATTCTGCAGCATAGCGCCGTTACAATTTACAATGGCTGCAGCTTTGTCCCGTGCTCTCAAATTGCCTGGTAAGAGACGCGTTGCAATTGTTTGGGAAATAGATATAAGGGTTGATTAGGTGAAAGGGATGTTGTGTAGTCTTTGTACCAGTCGTGTCTTGTCTCAATGTTGTTTTGGTGTCATTCTGTTAGCTCACATGAGCTAGCTAGAACAGCCAGCCAGCTGTAGCTAATGTCGATTGCAATAACACAAAACAATTGTTTTATTTGTTTAATGACAGTCCAGAATTGAGAGGTGAAATACGACACTTATTCTCAATGTTTGATATTTCTTTTATTTTCAAGCTTTAATAGAAAAGCATCATTGCATCATTCACAATCCTATGTGGCGCACTAGCTAGCTACTGTACAGTACAGTAAGGTGCCACATCAAAGTCGCTTGATTGCTCAGTGCTCACTTTCATAATAATGTTATAACGGATTTAGCTACTTGCTTAAATCTCGTGTTCAACAAATAACTACAAGTACGGCCATGTAATGGGGGTTATTCATTTAACTTGTCAATCATTGTCATGCCAAACAATGAGCAATAGAGTCGGCAAAAATAAACAGATCTGGGACCAGGGTAGGACATAATTAATATGGCGTTAAAATAAACAATATTTGAGTAACTTCCCTGTCCTTTTGGGCTGCCTATCGTTCTATCAGGCACCGCATGCTCTATCAGATCATTCTAGTTTTCACCTGGGCCTTGTTTCCCAAACAGATCCGTAGACCCCTTTCCTGCAGTCAAATGACCAAATCGAGCTCTAGTGGCCTCGGGTGGAATGTTATTACTATTTTTCAGAATATCATAATTCATCAATATAATAAAAAAATTTAAGTTCCCGAAAATCCGGTGTTTCTATGTTTTGTTATATTTCAGTCTTCTGTGATGTATATCAAGTGTAATATTGTGATGCAAACACAAAATGTAATACATTTCAACTCTATATCTGACATGGTGTGTGAGGTGTATACTTCTGTTTCAATTTAGATTTGTTTAAGACTACCAAGAAACACTCTGTGTGACCCTGATTTAGCCCACTGCAGTAAAAGGTTAACCGTGTGTATCTTTGTGTGTGTGTCCCTCACAGGGAAGAAGGGCTCGGAGCTTGGAGAGTATGACCCCCTCACTCAGGCCGACAGTGAGGACGAGAGCGAGGAGGACGACCTGGTCCTCAACTATCCCCGCAATGGCCTGGGGAGGGGCAACTGCATGGGCGCAGGTACCTCAGAGCTGAGAGGGAGCAGAACAGGGAGGCTCGTAGAGGATGAAGAGGAGGCGGAGGAGAAAGAGGAGGACGACGATGAGTGGAGAGAACGGCTCCCGGGAAAAAAGAGGCAGGAGAGAGAGGAGAAGGGCATGCAGTACTGGAGCCAGAGGGAGACAAACAGGGATGGGGGAGTAGAGGGGGAAGGGGGGCTTGGGGCCTCTGGTGGTCCTGGATTGGGTGTCAGTGCCAGTGCTGACCCGGACGGGAAGAAGGCTAAGGTGAGGGGAGCCATCCGGGCTGCGTTTTTCCTGGTGCCTCTGGTCTGTGCCATGCTGGTGGTGCTGCTGTGTGCCTTTTTGGTGCCTTGTCAGCAGGGGGAACTGGACAAACGGCCGCAGTGGGAGAAAAAGCTGGGTGATCATGTGGGAGGTGAGTGAGGAGTCTAATGTATAAACAATACACATGAAAACAGACTACAGTTTACCCGCATGTTGCTGGTTGCTGATACCAATACAACTCTCTCTCACACCAGAGAAAGAGAAAACTACAGGTTAGGTCAGACTGGTCAGACTCTGAGTAGACTAGTGCTTTAGATTAAGATAAGCACACAGTCAACATTACCATAAAGTCAACTGTATAAGAAAGCAGTTGAGAACACAAAACTCAGATTTAGCTGACTTTTTGCCAGGGGGTGGATATTACACAGTCTGGATTACTATGATTACACATTACCGTGATAATTATAATAGCATGTTAGCAAAGCAACCGCAGGTATAGTTTAGTAAATAGTAGTTACAAACCGTTGCTGTCTGTAACAGTGTTTTTCTTTTGCTTCAGGTGTTACCCCACCTCCTCTTGCACTGTGGGATGTCGACAATGACTCAGTTGAGGATGTGCTAATAGGAGTCACTCAAAAGAGCAACAATACCCATCTCTCCAGTTCTGTGGGGAACAACAAAGGTATCAATGGAAACAACAAACAGCCTCACTACTGTTATTTTATTGTTGCTCTTTAATTATTTGTTATTTTTCTATTTTTCTAAAAAAAAAATTTACTTATCTTTTTTTTACTTAACACTTATTTTTCTTAAAACTGCATTGTTGGTTAAGTATGCAGTTCACTGTAAGGTCTACACCTGTTGTATTCAGCGCATGTGACAAATACAATTTGATTTGATTTGAAATCAGAACCATATTTGAGATTCTTCAAAGTAGCCACCCTTTGCCTTGATGACAGCTTTGCACACTCTTGGCATTCTCTCAACCAGCTTCACCTGGAATGCTTTTCCAACAGTCTTGAAGGAGTTCCCACATATGCTGAGCACTTGTTGGCTGCATTTCCTTCACTTTGCTGTCCGACTCATCCCAAACAATCTCAATTGATTTGATTTGAAATCAGAACCATGGACAGCCACATCATATTTAACTTAAATTGATTGGACTAAATTGTTTTTGGTATATTTTAGTTGTCCCTGTATTAGACTAAGCATAGGTGATTTGATGGTGTTGAAATGTTGAAGTTGAAATGGTGCTGAAATAGTGGAGACAGCTCCTGTTTTCATTGTGACTTGCAGTAACTCTCCGTGTTTCTAAATCAATAGTTGTTTAGTAGTCCAAAAATGGCAAAAACATGAACTTTCTTCACCATGCTGTAGGTCATGTAACTGTTTGTTACATGCAATATGCTTTGTGGACTTTACCGGACAGAGGTTGCTCTCCGGTTTTGTGATGAAACAAAGGTGTGATTGAATTTATTCTGCCACTGTGTCTTCTTATTGTCTCGGCCTTAGGCCTATATATCACGGTCGCAAGGCATATGAAGTAACAGGTTATAGAACAAACAACAATTATCACAACGCATACACTATATACAGTACCAGTCAAAAGTTTGGACACACCTACTCATTTCATAGTTTTTCTTTATTTTTACTATTTTCTACATTGTAGAATAATAGTGAAGACATCAAAACTATGAAATAACACATATGGAATCATGTAGTAACCCAAAAAGTGTTAAACAAATCCAAATATATTTGAGATTCTTCAAAGAAGCCACCCTTTGCCTTGATGACAGCTTTGCACAAATGACTAAAATGTCTGCTAAATGACTAAAATGTAAAATTTCATAGTTTTGATGTCTTCACTATTATTCTACAATGTAGAAATAGTACAAATAAAGAAAAACCCTTGAATGAGTAGGTGTTCTAAAACTTTTTACCGGTAGTGTATTTTCAACCCTAATTTTTAGGTGTTATTCTCTCTAAAGCCCACCTCCTCCCCCTGTACAATATACACCATCAAAATCTATCAGTGATTATGTCATATTAATCTCCATATCTAATCCTGCTAGCCCCAGTAAACTTCTGAGAACACACAATGAACCCCACCCACCTATACCCCCTTCTCTATCTCCCTCGCTGTCTCTACCAGAGTACAGTGTGGTGGCCCTATCTGCATTCAGTGGTGAGGTGCTATGGAAGAGGGTCCTCAGGGAACCTGTGGAGTCCATCCAGTGTGGGCTGCAGTACGAAGCCCACCCATCACCAATGCCAGCAGGGGGCGCTGCCCTCAGAGCCTTCCCCAACAGCGCTATTTCCCTATCTGGCCAGAGAGACAGGGCTAGCGGCCCCGTGTGTCTGCTCATCAGTTCTGCACACCTCACCGCTGTCAACGGCACCACAGGTCAGACAACAACCACAGAAAATCCTGACTTTTAATGGTTCCGTTTCACAGCTACAAGCATGAACATTTTAGCAGTTGATGTGTAGATTTATTAATAATGTGTTGTAGTTAATAGATTTATGTTCAGTAAGGAGTAACCTATTGTATTTTCCTCCTCAGGGAAGAAGCTGTGGTCGGTAGCCCCAGGAGAGATCCAGTCCCAGGCAGTCTCCCTGCCAGATCTCCAAGGCGACACTGTTCCTGACTTGCTGATTGCCACTTTACCTTCTGACCAGGTATGACAATCTCTGGCTTGGCACCTATACATATTTATGGCTGTAATAAGACAATTGTTACTATATAAATCATATTATTATTACAATATAGACCATACTCCCAAATCGTCAGAGTCACTGTGTTAACAACACTAATTTTCCAGTCAGTCTAGAATGCTCCTATCAAACTGTCTTGAACTTATTTTCAGGTGTCTGACCTCTCACTGCTCCTGCTGTCTGGGCTGACTGGAGATCTGCTTGGACATCCCATGACCTTTAACCTCACGACCTTTAATGTCTCTGGCAAGCTGATTGGTCCCCTGTTTCATGAGACACAACTGGGGGCATACTACATTCTGTTTGGACTAGGTAAGGGATTCATTTTATATCAAGCACAGTGACTTTGAAAAAATATGTTTCCCGTTTGAAATGACTAAATGTCTGATAATGTATCTGCTATACTAACTCAGGCACTGTAGAGGCTGTATCCCTGGGAGATATTTACACTTGGGCTACTGGAAAAACACCCATATCCCCTGGCCTAAGACTGAAGGACCCCGGCTGGGAGAAGCTTAGGAAAACCAACTCCTCCTCCCTCATACACATCTCCAGGTAAGGCTGAGAAAGTGCTAGGTTACACAATTACAAAAGAGTGCCTGTTTGAAGGACTAACAGCACCCATTCATCTTTGACTTTCTCTGTCCAGTGGAACTGAGCAAGTGGAGTTCTTGGTCTCCCTAGTGGCTGGCTTGTGTAACAACCACAACAGCTTGGACTCAATCTTCAACCTCAACTCCAGCCGCAGTGACTTGGTGCTGGTGTGTGGCAAGCTCTCCAGCAAGCTGTCTGTGCTGAGAGAGAAGGACGCACACACCAAGTGGACTCTTACCTCCTCAGCCATACACAGGTAGGACATATAGTTATGGTCACTATGATATATGGAGAAGTTTATCATTAGGGTGTATATGACTAAAGCATCAAAGTGATAGCTTCAGGTTTTATTGTCATGTGCACAAGTACAGTGAAATGCCTTTCTTGCCAGCTCTTTTCCCAACAATACAGTAATCAATATCAATATCAATATATACAACTATAAAGTAAAGTAATACCCTATAACAGTGGTTTTCAAACCTCTCCTCGGGGACCCCCAGAAGTTTCACAATTTAATTGTAGCCCTGAACTAGCTCAACTACTTTACCTAATCAAGGGCTTGGTAATTAGTTGACCAGTTGAATGGAACAACTGGGGATCCCCGAGGAGAGGTACAGTTGAAGTCGGAAATTTACATACACCTTAGCTAAATACATTTAAACTCAGCTTTTCACAATTACTGACATTTAATCCTAGTAAAAAGTCCCTGTCTTAGGTCAGTTAGGATCACAACTTTATTTTAAGAATGTGAAATGTCAGAATAATAGCAGCTTTTATTTCTTTCATCAAATTCCCAGTGTGTCAGAAGTTTACATACACTCAATTAGTATTTGGTAGCATTGCCTTTAAATTGTTTAACTTCGGTCAAACATTTCGGGTAGCCTTCCACAAGCTTCCCACAATAAGTTGGGTGAATATTGGCCCATTCCTCCTGACAAAGCTGGTGTAACTGAGTCAGGTTTGTAGGCCTCCTTGCTCGCACACACCTTTTCAGTTCTGCCCACAAATGTTCTATAGGATTGAGGTCAGGGCTTTGTGATGGCCACTCCAATACCTTGACTTTGTTGTCCTTAAGCCATTTTGCCACAACTTTGGAAGTATGCTTGGGGTCATTGTCCATTTGGAAGACCCATTTGCGACCAAGCTTTAACTTCCTGACTGATGTCATGAGATGTTGCTTCAATATATCCACATAATTTTCCTTCCTCATGACGCCATCTATTTTGTGAAGTGCACCAGTCCCTCCTGCAGCAAACCCCCGTGCTTCACGGTTGGGATGGTGTTCTTCGGCTTGCAAGTCCCCCCTTTTTCCTCCAAACATAACGAAGTTCATTATGTCCAAACAGTTCTATTTTTGTTTCATCAGACCAGAGGACATTTCTCCAAAAAGTACGATCTTTGTCCCATGTGCAGTTGCAAACCGTAGTCTGGCTTTTTTATGACGGTTTTGGAGCAGTGGCTTCTTCCTTGCTGAGCGGCCATTCAGGTTATGTTGATATAGGACTCGTTTTACTGTGGATATAGATACTTTTGTACTTGTTTCCTCCAGCATCTTCACAAGGTCCTTTGCTGTTGTTCTGGGATTGATTTGCACTTTTCGCACCAAAGTACGTTCATCTCTAGGAGACAGAACGCGTCTCCTTCCTGAGCGGTATGACGGCTGCGTGGTCCCATGGTGTTTATAGTTGCGTACTATTGTTTGTACAGATGAACGTGGTACCTTCAGGCATTTGGAAATTGCTCCCAAGGATGAACCAGACTTGTGGAGGTCTACAATTCTTTTTCTGAGGTCTTGGCTGATTTCTTTTGATTTTCCCATGATGTCAAGCAAAGAGGCAATGAGTTTGAAGGTAGGCCTTGAAATACATCCACAGGTACAACTCCAATTGACTCAAATTATGTCAATTAGCCTATCAGAAGTTTCTAAAGCCATGACATCATTTCCTGGAATTTTCCAAGCTGTTTAAAGGCAGTCAACTTAGTGTATGTAAACTTCTGACCCACTGGAATTGTGATACAGTGAATTATAAGTGAAATAATCTGTCTGTAAACAATTGTTGGAAAAATTACTTGTGTCATGCACAAAGTAGATGTCCTAACCGACTTGCCAAAACTATAGTTTGTTAACAAGACATTTGTGGAGTGGTTGAAAAACAAGTTTTAATGACTCCAACCTAAGTGTATGTAAACTTCCGACTTCAACTGTATGTAAACACCTGCCCTATAAAGTTATAGAGCTAAAATAAACTGAATAATGTATTATTGTCTCAGTCGTCCAGCACCAGGCCAATTCAACGATGATGGAATCCCAGATCTCCTCATACAGAAGTCTGGGGCCCCTAGAATGAGAAAAGTATAATCTCCTTCTACAAACACTTACAACTATAGCTATTATACTTCTCAGACAGTGATACATATTTACAAAGATTACCATCCATCTCTCTATGATCTCAGGTTCAGGTGGTTGATGGAGCCAGTGGGCGTAGTCTATGGGAGACAGAGTTTATTTGTCCACGCCTTGACCTGGAAGGTACCTCAATCATGACAACATCTGGTCAATCAGCTTTCCTTTTCTGGGCCGGTGACCCTCTCAGACCACCGAAGAACCTCACCAAGACAACTGTGAGTCCCTTGTTGAATCCTTCCTTATAAGGAGCAGGAATACATTTTCTATGAGAGAAAGTGTTATGATGGTTCATCCTTGAGTGGTATAGGCACGAGGGTTGGAGTCAATTCCAATTTAATTTGAAATTCCAATTAAATTCTTGAATTCACGCATGAAGTGGAGAATGTACCCTAGACCCACTTCAATTTGCTTACCGCCCCAATAGATCCACAGACGATGCAATTGCATTCACACTGCACACTGCCCTATCCCATCTGGACAAGAGGAATACCTATGTAAGAATGCTGTTCATTGACTATAGCTCAGCATTCAACACCATAGTACCCTCCAAGCTCATCATTAAGCTCGAGGCCCTGGGTCTGAACTCCGCCCTGTGCAACTGGGTCCTGGACTTCCTGACGGGCCGCCCCCAGGTGGTGAAGGTAGGAAACAACATCTCCACTTCGCTGATCCTCAACACTGGGGCCTCACAAGGGTGCGTGCTCAGCCCCCTCCTGTACTCCCTGTTCACCCATGACTGCGTGGCCAAGCACGCCTCCAACTCAATCATCAAGTTTGCAGACGACACAACAGTAGTAGGCTTGATTACCAACAATGACGAGACCGCCTACAGGGAGGAGGTGAGGGCTCTCGGAGTGTGGTGTCAGGAAAATAACCTCTCACTCAACGTCAACAAAACAAAGGAGATGATTGTGGACTTCAGGAAACAGCAGAGGGTGCACCCCCCTATCCACATTGACGGGACCGCAGTGGAGAAGGTGGAAAGCTTCAAGTTCCATGGCGTACACATCACCGACAAATTGAAATGGTCCACCCACGCAGACAGTGTGGTGAAGAAGGCGCAACAGAGCCTCTTCAACCTCAGGAGGCTGAAGAAATGTGGCTTATCACCTAAAACCCTCACAAACTTTTACAGATGCACAATTGAGAGCATCCTGTCGGGCTGTATCACCACCTGGTACGGCAACTGCACCGCCCACAACCGCAGGGCTCTCCAGAGGGTGGTGCGGTCTGCCGAATGCATTACCGGGGGCAAACTACCCGCCCTCCAAGACACATACAGCACCCGATGTCACAGGAAGGCCAAAAAGATCATCAAGGATATCAACCACCCGAGCCACTGCCTGTTCACCCCGCTATCATCCAGAAGGCGAGGTCAGTACAGGTGCATCAAAGCTGGGACAGAGAGAATGAAAAACAGCTTCTAGGACATCAGACTGTTAAATAGCCATCACTAGCACATTAGAGGCTGCTGCTGCCTATTGAAATCACTGGCCACTTTAAGAAATGGAACACTAGTCACTTTAATAATGTTTACATATCTTGCACTACTCATCTCATATGTATATACTGCATTCTATTCTATAATATTCTTCTGTATCTTAGTCCATGCCGCTCTGTCATTGCTTGTCCATATACAGTGGGGAGAACAAGTATTTGATACACTGCCGATTTTGCAGGTTTTCCTACTTACAAAGCATGTAGAGGTCTGTATCCAGAAAATCACATTGTATGATTTTTAAGTAATTAATTTGCATTTTATTGCATGACATAAGTATTTGATACATCAGAAAAGCAGAACTTAATATTTGGTACAGAAACCTTTGTTTACAATTACAGAGATCATATGTTTCCTGTAGGTCTTGACCAGGTTTGCACACACTGCAGCAGGGATTTTGGCCCACTCCTCCATACAGACCTTCTCCAGATCCTTCAGGTTTCGGGGCTGTCGCTGGGCAATACGGACTTTCAGCTCCCTCCAAAGATTTTCTATTGGGTTCAGGTCTGGAGACTGGCTAGGCCACTCCAGGACCTTGAGATGCTTCTTACGGAGCCACTCCTTAGTTGCCCTGGCTGTGTGTTTGGTCGTTGTCATGCTGGAAGACCCAGCCACGACCCATCTTCAATGCTCTTACTGAGGGAAGGAGGTTGTTGGCCAAGATCTCGCGATACATGGCCCCATCCATCCTCCCCTCAATACGGTGCAGTCGTCCTGTCCCCTTTGCAGAAAAGCATCCCCAAAGAATTATGTTTCCACCTCCATGCTTCACGGTTGGGATGGTGTTCTTGGGGTTGTACTGATCCTTCTTCTTCCTCCAAACACGGCGAGTGGAGTTTAGACCAAAAAGCTCTATTTTTGTCTCATCAGACCACATGACCTTCTCCCATTCCTCCTCTGGATCATCCAGATGGTCATTGGCAAACTTCAGACGGGCCTGGACATGCGCTGGCTTGAGCAGGGGGACCTTGCGTGCGCTGCAGGATTTTAATCCATGACGGCGTAGTGTGTTACTAATGGTTTTCTTTGAGACTGTGGTCCCAGCTCTCTTCAGGTCATTGACCAGGTCCTGCCGTGTAGTTTTGGGCTGATCCCTCACCTTCCTCATGATCATTGATGCCCCACGAGGTGAGATCTTGCATGGAGCCCCAGACCGAGGGTGATTGACCGTCATCTTGAACTTCTTCCATTTTCTAATAATTGCGCCAACAGTTATTGCCTTCTCACCAAGCTGCTTGCCTATTGTCCTGTAGCCCATCCCAGCCTTGTGCAGGTCTACAATTTTATCCCTGATGTCCTTACACAGCTCTCTGGTCTTGGCCATTGTAGAGAGGTTGGAGTCTGTTTGATTGAGTGTGTGGACAGGTGTCTTTTATACAGGTAACAAGTTCAAACAGGTGCAGTTAATACAGCTAATGAGTGGAGAACAGGAGGGCTTCTTAAAGAAAAACAGGTCTGTGAGAGCCGGAATTCTTACTGGTTGGTAGGTGATCAAATACTTATGTCATGCAATAAAATGCAAATTAATTACTTAAAAATCATACAATGTGATTTTCTGGATTTTTGTTTTAGATTCCGTCTCTCACAGTTGAAGTGTACCTATGATAAAAATTACAGACCTCTACATGCTTTGTAAGTAGGAAAACCTGCAAAATCGGCAGTGTATCAAATACTCACTGTATGTATATATTCTTAAATCCCATTCCTTACTTTTTGTGTGTATTGGGTACAGTGAGGGAAAAAGTATTTGATCCCCTGCTGATTTTGTAAGTTTGCCCACTGACAAAGACATGATCAGTCTATAATTTTAATGGTAGGTTTATTTGAACAGTGAGAGACAGAATAACAACAAAAAATCCAGAAAAAACGCATGTCAAAAAATGTTATGAATTGATTTGCATTTTAATGAGGGAAATAAGTATTTGACCCCTCTGCAAAACATGACTTAGTACTTGGTGGCAAAAGCCCTTGTTGGCAATCACAGAGGTCAAACGTTTCTTGTAGTTGGCCACCAGGTTTGCACACATCTCAGGAGGGATTTTGTCCCACTCCTCTTTGCAGATCTTCTCCAAGTCATTAAGGATTCGATGCTGACGTTTGGCAACTCGAACCTTCAGCTCCCTCCACAGATTTTCTATGGGATTAAGGTCTGGAGACTGGCTAGGCCACTCCAGGACCTTAATGTGCTTCTTCTTGAGCCACTCCTTTGTTGCCTTGGCCGTGTGTTTTGGGTCATTGTCATGCTGGAATACCCATCCACGACCCATTTTCAATGCCCTGGCTGAGGGAAGAAGATTCTCACCCAAGATTTGACGGTACATGGCCCCGTCCATCGTCCCTTTGATGCGGTAAAGTTGTCCTGTCCCCTTAGCAGAAAAACACCCCCAAAGCATAATGTTTCCACCTCCATGTTTGACGGTGGGGATGGTGTTCTTGGGGTCATAGGCAGCATTCCTCCTCCTCCAAACACGGCGAGTTGAGTTGATGCAGAAGAGCTCGATTTTGGTCTCATCTGACCACAACACTTTCACTCAGTTCTCCTCTGAATCATTCAGATGTTCATTGGCAAACTTCAGACGGGCCTGTATATGTGCTTTCATGAGCAGGGGGACCTTGCGGGCGCTGCAGGATTTCAGTCCTTCACGGCGTAGTGTGTTACCAATTGTTTTCTTGGTGACTATGGTCCCAGCTGCCTTGAGATCATTGACAAGATCCTCCTGTGTAGTTCTGGGCTGATTCCTCACCGTTCTCATGATCATTGCAACTCCATGAGGTGAGATCTTGCATGGAGCCCCAGGCTGAGGGAGATTGACAGTTCTTTTGTGTTTCTTCCATTTGCGAATAATCGCACCAACTGTTGTCACCTTCTCATCCAGCTGCTTGGCGATGGTCTTGTAGCCCATTCCAGCCTTGTGTAGGTCTACAATCTTGTCCCTGACATCCTTAGAGAGCTCTTTGGTCTTGGCCATGGTGGAGAGTTTGGAATCTGATTGATTGATTGCTTCTGTGGACAGGTGTCTTTTATACAGGTAACAAACTGAGATTAGGAGCACTCCCTTTAAGAGTGTGCTCCTAATCTCAGCTCGTTACCTGTATAAAAGACACCTGGGAGTCAGAAATCTTTCTGATTGAGAGGGGGTCAAATATTTATTTCCCTCATTAAAATGCAAATCAATTTATAACATTTTTGATATGTGTTTTTCAGGATTTTTTTGTTGTTATTCTGTCTCTCACTGTTCAAATAAACCTACCATTAAAATGATAGACGGATCATTTCTTTGTCAGTGGGCAAACGTACAAAATCAGCAGGGGATCAAATACTTTTTTCCCTCACTGTATATGTTGTGTAATTGTTAGATATTACTGCACTGTCGGAGCTAGAAGCATAAGCATTTCGCTACACCCGCTATAACATCTGCTAAACACGTGTATGTGACAAATAACATTTGATTTGATTTGATGTACGTTGAATTCAATTCGAATTTCAACAATCTTCAAGTTATGGAATTGGAATTGAAATTGTAAAAACATTTGTATTTTAATATTTGTACATTTCCAAGTTAATGGAATGAATGCAATTAGTATTGAAACATGTACTGCAGGATATGTTTTAAATCATTTAAACTTGTATTTCTGTATGTCCAGTATAGCTAGGCTGTCTGAATATTTATATGATCAGCCTGAAAGCCTGAGAGAATTGAATTTCGAAATGGAATTTGTGGAATTGTTAGGGATAATATTAAATTGGGAATTAAATTCTTGGAATTTACCTAACATTGTAGTTGAGAGGAATTGAATTATCTCTGAATTCAAAGATTGACCTTAGTCATCCACATCACCAACGAACTATCATGGTCCAAACACACCAAGACAGTCATGAAGAGGGCACGACAACACCTTTTCCCCCTCAGGAGACTGAAAAGATTTGGCATGGGTCCCCAGATCGTCAAAAGGTTATACAGCTGCACCATCTGACCGGTTGCATCACCGCCTGGTATGGCAACTGCTCGGCATCTGACCGTAAGGCGCTACAGAGGGTAGTGCGTACGGCCCAGTACATCACTGGGGCCAAGCTTCCTGCCATCCAGGTCCTATATACTAGGCGGTGTCAGAGGAAAGGTCAAAAAACGGTCAAAGACTCCAGTCACCCAAGTCATAGACTGTTCTCTCTGCTACCGCACGGCAAGCGGTACCGGAGAGCCAAGTCTAGGACCAAAATGATCCTTAACAGGTTCTACCCCCAAGCCATAAGACTGTTGAACAATTAATCAAATGGCCACCCGGACTATTTACATTGACACCCCCCCCCATTTGTTTTTACACTGCTGTTACCCGCTGTCTATTATCTACAGTGAGGGAAAAAAGTATTTGATCCCCTGCTGATTTTGTACGTTTGCCCACTGACAAAGAAATTATCAGTCTATAATTTTAATGGTAGGTTTATTTGAACAGTGAGAGTCAAAATAACAACAAAAAAATCCAGAAAAACGCATGTCAAAAATGTTATGAATTGATTTGCATTTTAATGAGGGAAATAAGTATTTGACCCCTCTGCAAAACATGACTTAGTACTTGGTGGCAAAACCCTTGTTAGCAATCACAGAGGTCAGACGTTTATTGTAGTTGGCCACCAGGTTTGCACACATCTCAGGAGGGATTTTGTCCCACTCCTCTTTGCAGATCTTCTCCAAGTCATTAAGGTTTCGAGCCTGACGTTTGGCAATTCGAACCTTCAGCTCCCTCCACAGATTATCTATGGGATTATGGTCTGGAGACTGGCTAGGCCACTCCAGGACCTTAATGTGCTTCTTCTTGAGCCACTCCTTTGTTGCCTTGGCTGTGTGTTTTGGGTCATTGTCATGCTGGAATACCCATCCACGACCCATTTTCAATGCCCTGGCTGAGGGAAGGAGGTTCTCACCCAAGATTTGACGGTACATGGCCCCGTCCATCGTCCCTTTGATGCGGTGAAGTTGTCCTGTCCCCTTAGCAGAAAAACACCCCCAAAGCATAATGTTTCCACCTCCATGTTTGATGGTGGGGATGGTGTTCTTGGGGTCATAGGCAGCATTCCTCCTCCTCCAAACACGGCGAGTTGAGTTGATGCCAAAGAGCTCCATTTTGGTCTCATCTGACCACAACACTTTCACCCAGTTCTCCTCTGAATCATTCAGATGTTCACTGGCAAACTTCAGACGGGCGTGTATATGTGCTTTCTTGAGCAGGGGGACCTTGCGCCGCTGCAGGATTTCAGTCCTTCACGGCGTAGTGTGTTACCAATTGTTTTCTTGGTGACTATGGTCCCAGCTGCCTTGAGATCATTGATAAGATCCTCCCGTGTAGTTCTGGGCTGATTCCTCACCGTTCTCATGATCATTGCAACTCCACGAGGTGAGATCTTGCATGGAGCCCCAGGCCGAGGGAGATTGACAGGTCTTTTGTGTTTCTTCCATTTGCGAATAATCGCACCAACTGTTGTCACCTTCTCACCAAGCTGCTTGGCGATGGTCTTGTAGCCCATTCCAGCCTTGTGTAGGTCTACAATCTTATCCCTGACATCCTTGGAGAACTCTTTGGTCTTGGCCATGGTGGAGAGTTTGGAATCTGATTGATTGATTGCTTCTGTGGACAGGTGTCTTTTATACTTTAAGAGTGTGCTCCTAATCTCAGCTCGTTACCTGTATAAAAGACACCTGGAAGCCAGAAATCTTTCTGATTGAGAGGGGGTCAAATACTTATTTCCCTCATTAAAATGCAAATCAATTTATAACATTTTTGACATGGGTTTTTCTGGATTTTGTTGTTGTTATTCTGTCTCTCACTGTTCAAATAAACCTACCATTAAAATGATAGACTGATAATTTCTTTGTCAGTGGGCAAATGTACAAAATCAGCAGGGGATCAAATACTTTTTTCCCTCACTGTATGTATAGTCACTTTACCCCTACCTACATGTACAAATTACCCCCGCACATTGACTCGGTATATAGCCTCGTTATTGTTGTTTTATTGTGTTACTTTTTATTATTTTTTACTTTAGTTTATTTGGTCAATATTTTCTTAACTCTTTCTTGAACTTTATTGTTGGTTAAGTGCTTGTAAGAAAGCATTTCACGGTAAGGTCTACACCTGTTGTATTCGGCGCATGTCAAATCATACAACAGGTGTAGACCTTACAGTGAAATGCTTTCTTATAAGCCCTTAACCAACAATGCAGTTTTTAGAAAAAAAGTGTTAAGTAAAAAATAATAAGTAAAAAAAGAAAAACAAATATTAAAGAGCAGCAGTAAAATAACAGTAGGGAGGCTATATACAGGGGGTACCGGTACAGAGTCAATGTGCGGGGGCACTGGTTAGTCCAGGTAATTGAGGTAATATACTCCAAAA
This sequence comes from Coregonus clupeaformis, assembly GCF_020615455.1. NCBI lineage: Eukaryota > Metazoa > Chordata > Actinopteri > Salmoniformes > Salmonidae > Coregonus > Coregonus clupeaformis. Next base: position 10,398,261 of record NC_059198.1, read on the forward strand.
AGTTTTGGGACACTGTAAAGTCCATGGAGAATAAGATCACCTCCTCCCAGCTGCCCACTGCACTGAGGCTAGGAAACACTGTCACTACCGATAAATCTACGATAATCGAAAATGTCAACAAGCATTTTGCTACGGCTGGCCATGCTTTCCACCTGGCTACCCCATACCCCTGGCTACCCCTACCCCGGCCACCAGCTCTGCACCCTCCGCTGCAAATTGCCCATCCCCCCCGCTTCTCCTTCACCCAAATTCAGATAGCTGATGTTCTGAAAGAGCTGCAAAATCTGGACCCCTAGCTGGGCCCTTTCTTTCTAAAATTAGCCACCGAAATTGTCGCAACCCCTATCACCAGCTTGTTCAACCTCTCTTTCTTATCGTCTGAGATCCCCAGAGATTGGAAAGCTGCCGCGGTCATCCCCCTCTTCAAAGGGGGTGACACTCTAGATCCAAACTGTTACAGACCTATATCCATCCTGCCCTGCCTTTCGAAAGTATTTGAAAGCCAAGTTAACAAACCGATCACCGACCATTTAGAATCCCACTGTACCTTCTCCGCTATGCAATCCGGTTTCCGAGCTGGTCATGGGTGCACCTCAGCCACGCTCAATGTCCTAAACGATAAAATAACCGCAATCGATAAAAGACTGCGCAGCCGTCTTCATTGACCTGGCCAAGGCTTTTGACTGTATCACCGCATTCTTATTGGCAGACTAAATAGCCTTGGTTTCTCAAATGACTGCCTCGCCTGGTTCACCAACTACTTCTCAGATAGAGTTCAACGTGTCAAATCGGAGGGCCTGTTGTCTGGACCTCTGGAAGTCTCTATGGGGGTGCCACAAGGTTCAATTCTCGGGCCGACTCTATTCTCTGTGTATATCAATGATGTCGCTCTTGCTGCTGGTGACCCTCAGATCCACCTCTACGCAGACGACACCATTTTGTATACATCTGGCCCTTCATTGGACACTGTGTTAACAAACCTCCAAACGAGCTTCAATGCCATACAACACTCCTTCCGTGGCCTCCAACGGCTCTTAAATGCTAGTAAAACCAAATGCATGCTCTTCAATCGAATGCTGCTTGCACCCGCCTGCCCGACTAGAATCACTACTCTCGGCGGCTCTGACTTAGAATATGTGGACAACTACAAATACCTAGGTGTCTGGTTAGACTGTAAACTCTCATTCCAGACTCACATTAAGCATCTCCAATCCAAAGTTAAATCTAGAATCGGCTTCCTATTTCACAACAAAGCCTCCTTCACTCATGCTGCTAAACATGCCCTCGTAAAACGGACTATCCTACCGATCCTTGACTTCGGCGATGTCATTTACAAAATAGCTTCCAACACTCTACTCAGCAAATTGGATGTAGTCTATCACAGTGCCATCCGTTTTGTCACCAAAGCCCCATATACTACCCACAATTGTGACCTGTACGCTCTCGTTGGCTGGCCCTCACTACATATTCGTTGCCAAACCCACTGGCTCCAGGTCATCTATGAATCCCTTCTAGGCAAATCCCTGCCTTATCTTAGCTCATTGGTCACCATAGCAACACACACCCGTAGTATGCGTTCCAGCAGGTATATCTCACTGGTCATCCCCAAAGCCAACACCTCCTTTGGTCGCCATTCCTTCCAGTTCTCTGCTGCAAATGACTGGAACGAACTGCAAAAATCTCTGAAGCTGGAGACTTATCTCCCTCACTATCTTTAAGCATCAGTTGTCAGAGCAGCTTACCGATCACTGCACCTGTAATTAGCCCACCCAACTACCTCATCCCCATATTGTTATTTACATTGTTATTTATTTTGCTAATTTGCACCCCAGTATCTCTATTTGCACATCATCTTCTGCACATCTATCACTCCAGTGTTAATACTAAATTATAATTGTAATTATTTTGCACTATGGCCTATTTATTGCCTTACCTCCATAACTTACTACATTTGCATACACTGTATGTAGATTTTCTATTGTGTTATTGACTGTACATTTTGTTTATTCCATATGTAACTCTGTGTTGTTGTTGTTTTTTCCGCACTGCTTTGCTTTATCTTGGCCAGGTCGCAGTTGTAAATGAGAACTTGTTCTCAACTGGCTTACCTGGTTAAATAAAGGTTAAATAAATAAATAAATAAAACATCTACATCTTGGTAGAGTTAAAGTGACTATGCATAGATAATAAACAGAGAGTAGCAGCAGCGTAAAAGAGGGGGTGGGATGGGGGGGACAATGCAAATAGTCCGGGTAGCCATGATTAGCTGTTCAGGAGTCTTATGGCTTGGGGGTAGAAGCTGTTAAGAAGCCTTTTGGACCTAGACTTGACTAAGGTGGCTGGAGTCTTTGACAATTTTTAGGGCCTTCCTCTGACACTGCCTGGTATAGAGGTCCTGGATGGCAGGAAGCTTGGCCCCAGTGATGTAACAGGCCGTACGCACTACCCTCTGTAGTGCCTTGCGGTCGGAGGCCAAGAAGTTGCCATACCAGGCGGTGATGCAACCAGTCAGGATGCTCTCGATGGTGCAGCTGTATAACATTTTGAGGATCTGAGGACCCATGCCAAATCGTTTCAGTCTCCTGAGGGGGAATAGGCTTTGTCGTGCCCTCTTCACGACTGTCTTGGTGTGTTTGGACCATGATAGTTTGTTGGTGATGTGGACACCAAGGAACTTGAAGCTCACAACCTGTTCAACTACAGCCCCGTCGATGAGAATGGGGGCGTGCTCAGTCCTCTTTTTTCCCCTGTAGTCCACAATCATCTCCTTTGTCTTGATCACGTTGAGGGAGAGGTTGTTATGTGACAAATAAAGTTTGATTTGATTTGATTTAGCAAACGCTTTGGATAAATGACTAAAATGGAATTTGAATGGAATTTAATTTAATTTACAGGGAGAGAGAATTTAGTTAGAATTCAATAGGGGAATTAACCCCAACCCTGCTGCCAGAATGTTAACAGTAGTCATTGTTCAGGTTGGCAGTGGGAAGATTGAAAGTCCATTTGGGTGTCTCCTGTAATTTGTGGAATTAACCCCAACCCTGATTGGCACAAATATGTAATCCTTTACCTATCGTACTATGGAGATCAGTAGTTGAAATGTATTTTAACAGGTGTCACCAGTGGCGGCTCCAGCCATGCCAGTCATCCGAAAGCTCTTCATGCTGCATCCTACATATCCCACAATCCTGCTGGAGCTCGCCAGCACCACAGACACCATACTTACTGCTGCAGGTGATGCGTGCTGTGCTGTATTTATTATTTTATAATTGTGCATATGATTATGGCTGTTGTTAGTAGTACTGCTGATCAACTGTTTCTCCCCTATTCTCTGTCATAGTGAGTTACCAGGAGCCGCAGAAGGATGCCTCCTACATTACTGTTTCCTCCCGGCCTACCTCTGGCCTGGGGCCTGGGTCTCGGGTGGTGAAGAGCATGAGCCTCAGAGCAGCAATCACTGCTGGACAGATTGTGAGGCTGGGAGAGAGCAGCACCGCCAGGGGACCAGTCAGTAATGGAGTATTTGAGATAAACAAGTTCTTCAGGCGTCTCACCTTCAAACAGCATTAGGTAAAAAGGGGAGGGAACATAGCTAAGTATGTCCAGAATATGCTTTATATGACATGTTGTTTGTGGCGTCTGTGTAGTTTTGGATGACGAAACACATCATTTTGTTTTCCTGTGTAGAGAGGAGTTACCACTTGCTGGTTGTACATGATCAGAGATAAACCACTGGCGGGACCAAACCTGTGGAAACACCATGACACACACCAAGTGAAGGAGACTCATGGAGATTTATCTCAAGCTGTTTACATTTCCACTTTTGTCCAAAGTACGATTTTATTTTCCATTATTACCCATCTCACTTGCTGAAAAATATTTATTTTGCTGTAGTGTTATTATATGTGTATATATTATGAGTTTAATTATGTATTTATGACCAGTCCTTTTTATTGAATATTGAATTTAATATATCAATTACTATTTACCTTGTTTGGGGTGTATGGAAATCAAAATATGTAAATAAGTACATAGAGGAAACTTCTGGAGATCAAGCACAATGATTTGAAAGGTAGGGGTGTAGGTGTAAGGTGTCCATTGGCACAATCGGAACCTCACTCGTTTAGTATATTTTTTATCTACAGAATGAGAGGCAATTACCCAGTTTATTCCTCCAAATACGTTCATTCCCCTCTCACATGTACTTTTTGAATTAGGCAATTGAGGTCTGTGTTCAAGCAGAATTACCCAGTTATGTAAAGGGGGTCTGTACATATTTTTGCTGTAGTGGAGAATGGGGTATGTTGAGCCATTTTTTACATTCAGCATCACTAGATCAAGGGAAATACAGTTTTCTTTCCAACATTTATATCTACATATGTTTCAGGATGTTGTGTATCCCTGGAAATAATCAGATTTCATGTAAACATTATTTTTTTTTGAAAAAAGCTCATAAAAAAAAAGAAGTGATTTCTTGGCACAACTTACCCTGGGTATGCATAGGGACAGGGTGAATTGAGCATAGGGACAGGGTGAATTGAGCATAGGGACAGGGTAAGTTGAGCATAGGGACAGGGTAAGTTGAGCATAGGGACAGGGTAAGTTGAGCATAGGGACAGGGTAAGTTGAGCATAGGGACAGGGTAAGTTGAGCATAGGGACAGGGTAAGTTGAGCATAGGGACAGGGTAAGTTGAGCATAGGGACAGGGTAAGTTGACATAGGGACAGGGTGAGTTGAGCATAGGGACAGGGTAAGTTGAGCATAGGGACAGGGTAAGTTGAGCATAGGGACAGGGTAAGTTGAGCATAGGGACAGGGTAAGTTGAGCATAGGGACAGGGTAAGTTGAGCATAGGGACAGGGTAAATTGAGCATAGGGACAGGGTAAGTTGAGCATAGGGACAGGGTAAGTTGAGCATAGGGACAGGGTAAGTTGAGCATAGGGACAGGGTAAGTTGAGCATAGGGACAGGGTAAGTTGAGCATAGGGACAGGGTAAGTTGAGCACAGGGACAGGGTAAGTTGATCTGCCTTGAGGTAATAATAATAATAATAATATGCCATTTAGCAGACGCTTTTATCCAAAGCGACTTACAGTCATGCGTGCATACATTTTTGTGTATGGGTGGTCCCGGGGATCGAACCCACTACCTTGGCGTTACAAGCGCCGTGCTCTACCAGCTGAGCTACAGAGGACCATAGGTAAGTGTGTGATGGTGTCCTGTGACAGTGGGTGATGGTGCTGGCAGGTCAAAGTTTAATTCATGGAATGGGGGTGTGGTATATTGTATATCTGAAATGTATGCCAACATTCAGATATAGATCTCTTTATTCACTATCACTAACCCTTCCATTTCTTGACCAGTTGTCAGGGACAGGGATGTTGTTTCGATGTGCTAATTCATAGGCAAGTTCTCTGCATGAGGCTACTAAGCCCATGAAACTGGTCTGTGAGATTCTTATTATGTTTAGCAAGCTCAGACTCCATGTCATCAGATAAGACCTTGTGTGCCTCTGCTACTTGTCACATTATTCATTTTGTTGTATGGTTTCCTAGAAACAAGGGGTGGCTCAACTAACCCAAATACTCAACTTACCCCACTCTCCCCTAAAGTATTTTTTGATATGCTACTGAAAGGTTTACATTTCTCTAATCAATAACTATTGTAGTGATGATACATTATTGCTGAGGGCCATGTATGGTAACTGTGCATTTTATTGCTATTGGTACTTGCAAATATTGCTCACATACTGGAAAACATTTACAGATCACAGCAATAAATAAATGTACTGCTGCAATTCTTGCTGCTACAAATGTAGTGTTTTGTACAGCTGTACTACGGATTCAGCTCCGTTCACAATAAATTATCATAAAAACACTGTTTGTTAATTAATCATGAGAAATTGAGAATATTTAATATTCGAGTAAAAGGAGGGCTCAGGGGCGGTGCTTGGGTGCATCCAAAATTATCTCTTTCCGCATTGCTGCAAGCGTCAAAGGCTTGGAAGATGGCGTCGTTCTTGGTTCGTCTGGGAAGACTGTCGGTGTTGAAAAACAGTCGTGTACCAACATTTTCTGGGTTTTATGCTAATGGGTTGGGAGAGGCACTATCTCAGTACCGAACAGTTGTGTACTCAGCATCAGGTGGTATTTTGCCAAAACCCAAGAAGGTGAGTGCTCTCTAATGAAAATATGCGCAGGTCATTTATGAAATGAAATCAATCAAATGTATTTATAAAGCCTTTTTTACATCAGCAGATGTCACAAATTGCTATACAGAAACCCAACCTAAAAAGGGGGGGAATTTAGTAAAGGTGCCTGAAAGGTATTGGTGTATGAAAAAACGTCCAGGCAAGATTTGTTAGGAAGTTAAAAATACCTGAGGACTCATCTCCATGCAAGTCGCTACATGATTAAGAGCCTACCCATAGAATGATATCTTAGAACTCAATGAATTTAATAGGAATGTTTATCAAGTAGGATCTCTGTGAGCCTATTTCACTGGAAGTGTTATAAATACATGCCTGTTTAAGGCATGTTGTAAATTATTTATGACATGCATTTTATTATTTTATCCTGGTTGTCATTGTGTATAAAATCACCCAGCATTGCAGGCTAACTTAGATATGTTTTTGTGATGGAATTCTTGACAATTGTCCAGACCTCCTTTGGCCTTTTCCGGATTGCTGTGGTAGTGATCCCCTTCCTGTATGTCGGAACTCTGATCAGCAAGAACTTTGCTGCGCTGCTGGAAGAGCATGACATCTTTGTCCCTGAGGATGATGACGATGATGACTGAAGGGTCTGTATGCTCCAAAATATTATATGACCTGGGTGTGCTGTATGTATATTGATCAATAAAATCAACTTTAGATGATCGATCTCTTAACATTTAAGTAATAAAGATTACATTTGACCTTAGGGAAGGTGAGGCCTATTACTGTGTTCTCCCTCAACAGAGCATAATGTTGTGTTACCACTCAAAGACATTGGGAAGACGTGTGACAGCTGAAAAAAGACTTGAGGATCTCAAACTCAACAATGCCTTTCTGGTGCTTCTCTCCTGCCTTCTCTCCCCATCCCTTGTGATGTGTGCCTGCCTGGATACAGAGCTGGATAGTGCTAATTCCTCCCTGGTGATAACGTTTACATGCACAGATAAGTCTTACTAAATACATTTTTAAAAATCTATGTGCAAGAGGAAACCCTTTGATCAGTTGAAGTTGCATTTGATTTAGCTAGTGATATTTTCTACATTGATGGAAATATTTGTTCTATGTTTTCAATCGTTCTGGGGATATTGATTTATTTGGGAAGGCCTTAGTCAGGTGACAGGCCTGCATAGGTGTCCCTATTTATGTGGTTTCTGATATAGGTTATCAAGAACCCTTGGTCCAAACTGTTAAATTTGTTTTTGATCAACTGATCTAATAAAGACGACCTATATGTAATGTCCGTCAGTGGCATGTCATTCATGACAATTCACAAACTATTCAGAGTCTTATCAACTAATAACTGGCTAATTGAATTGGAGTGGGTACAGGGTAAACACAGGGTCCATGACAACCATACTGATATTCCTTGGTATAAGCCATGGTCTCAGCATCCATCTTCTGAACTTGGTGATCATAAGGGCTAGTTTGCACAAACACTTCTGTATCACATTAAAGCATCTCTACTGTGGCAACGCAGAGGAATAGCTATGAAGTCCACAAGGAGAGCATTAAAGGAGAGCCTTCCAACTTCAAGTGGGAAGTAACAGTCCCATGACTGTTTTCACAAAATGAAAACATTTGTACAAGGAGGACTTGACACAAGATTGGGTATCATGTGTATATTTACAGTTCAATAAGGGGAAGCCTCTGTTACACTGGACAAAACAGGGTGGAAAGTACAGGGAGCAGTTCAATTGTCATGTCCAACATAAAATCTGGACAGAAAGTCTGCAGGGCGTGGTACCTCCGTCTCATGGAAATAGCGCATAATGTGGGTCTTCTGCTTCCAGACATTGATGGTCTCCTGCAGCTCCATCTTACCCTATTGTAAACAAAAGTATGCAAAGAAAACATCACTCACTACACTTGATATGTGGCCATTGAGCTTTGTAAATATTCACATAAAAAAAAAATCTTGATTTGGATGTGTCCCATGTAAAATGATGTAGAGCATGGTAGCCCAGTTATATAGACAGAGTTTGTATCTCGGTCTAGCAGTATAACACTAACCCACCGTGCAACTAAGAAACTGGGTTAACTGCATGAGAGCAAACTAACTGATTGGGGAGCAGAGTAAACTAACCTTAATGACAAGCATGTCAATCACGCGGGGGTCATTGACGTGCTTGTTTCTGTGAAACATCTCCCTCACTTTGTCTCTTCCTTGGCGAGCTGTGATGTCCAGCTGGAAGGTAGTTACTGTGGGACAAAACATAAGACAAGAATATGTGGGCATTTTATAGGACAACAAGCTCAAGCAAATATTCATATCAACGAAATTGCTAATCATGTCCTATCTGCAAATGTAGGTAGTGTATTGTACTGTCCATACATTAAATAAAAGAAGTGGTTCATGACGATAAACTAGCTAGCTAGCTAGCTCATTGACTAGCTATGTAACCTTAGCTAGTTAGCTGCTAGTACATTGAACAAAAGTATAAAACGCAACATGCCACAATTTCAAAGATTTTTCATGAGTTAATTCATAAGGAAATCAGTCAATTTAAATAAATAAATTAGGCCCTAATCTAAGGATTTCACAAGACTGGGAATACAGACGTGAGTATCTGGAGTGACTACAATTTGCCTCATGCAGCACGACATCTTCACATAGAGTTGATCAGGCTGTTGATTGTGGCCTGTGGAATGTTGTCCCACTCCTCTTCAATGGCATTGCGAAGTTGCTGGATATTGATGAGAACCGGAACACGCTGTCATACACGTTGATCCAGAGCATCCCAAACATGCTCAATGGGTGACGTCTGGTGAGTATGTAGGCCATGGAAGAACTGGGACATTTTCAGCTTCCAGGAATTGTGTACCGATCCTTGCAACATGGGGCAGTGCATTATCATGCTGAAACATGCGGTGATGGCGGTGGATAAATGGCACGACAGTGGGCCTCAGGATCTCATCACGGTATCTTTGTGCATTCAAATTGCCATCGATAAAATGCATGTGTTCATTCTCCATAGCTTATGCCTGCCCACACCATAACCCCACCACCACGGGGCACTCTGTTCACAATGTTGAAATCAGCAAACTGCTCTCCCACACATCTGCCCGGTACAGTTGAAACTGGGATTAAATCTGTGAAGAGCACACTTCTCCAGTGTGCCAGTGGCCATCGAAGGTGAGCATTTGTCCACCAAAGTCTGTTACAACGCTGAATTCTAGAGTGGCCTTTTATTGTCCCCAACACAAGGTAAACCTGTGTAATGATCATGCTGTTTAATCACCTTCTTGACCTGTCAGGTGGATGGATTATCTTGACAAAGGAGAAATGCTCACTAACAGGGACATAAACACATTTCTGGGATCTTTTACTTCAGCTCATGAAACATGGGACCAGCACTTTACATGTTGCAATTTATATTTTTGTTCAGTGTAGTTGCACCACGTTAGCTAAATCTGGCCATAGATTGAAAGTATATGTTAGCTTACTTACATCGACATGATGTAGCCAATGAGCTAAATAAATATGTAGCTAGAAAGAGTGCCTTACAGCTAGTTAACGTTAGCACGACCTTGACGCTGGGATCCAGCTCGTGCGGTTCTAATACAAAGGAGAGGTTGTTTTACCTGTGTTTGGAACCTCTCTGTACCAGGCACGATACAGTTCCCGAACTCTGCGCTTAGCTTCATCCAGATCCCTGCTGAAAATCGGTTTGACAACTTTAGCAGCACCAGCGGCTGTCCAGCTCGCCGCACTGGACGCCATGTTTGTTTCTTTTATCTTCTTTCCTGGTTAGCCTCGTTTTAATTCTACACTGATTTGAAACATGTATTAGTCCTGCCACCTAGCGTACAAGAGGACATTTATCTGCTTCATGTGGGCTCACTATCTGGGCTCAAGTCAACTCACACACAAAAAAAATGTTTTATTATATGCAGATAGTAATAGGCCAGGTTCAGGGATATACACTATATATACACACAAGTATGTGGACACCCCTTCAAATTAGTGGATTCGGCTACCCATTGCTGACAGGTGTATAAAATCGAGCACACAGCCATGCAAGCTCCATAGACACACATTGGCAGTAGAATGGACCATACTGAAGAGCTGTGACTTTCAACATGGCACCATCATAGGATGTCTCCTTTCCAACAAGTCTGTTCGTCAAATTTCTGCCCTGCTAGAGCTACCCCGGTCAACTGTAAGGGCTGTTATTGTGAAGTGGAAACGTCTAGGAGCAACAAACGGCTCAGACACAAAGTGGTAGGCCACACAAGCTCACAGAACGCTGAGTGCTGAAGTGTGTAAAAATAGTCTGTCCTTGGTTGCAACACTCACTACCAAGTTCCATCAGCACAAGAACTGCTCGTCGGGAGCTTCATGAAATGGGTTTCCATGGCCAAGCAGCTGCACACAAGCCTAAGATCATCATGTGCAATGCCAAGCGTCGGCTGGAGTGGTGTAAAGCTCGCCGCCATTGGACTCTGGAGCAGTGGAAACGCGTTCTCTGGAGTGATGTATCACACTTCACCATCTGGCAGTCCGACAGACAAATCTGGGTTTGGCGGATGCCAGGAAAATGCTACCTGCCCCAATGCATAGTGCCAACTGTAAAGTTTGGTGGAGGAGGAATAATGGTCTGGGGTTGTTTTTCATGGTTCGGGCTAGACCCCTTAGTTCCAGTGAAGGGAAATCTTAACGCTAGAGCATACAATGACATCCTAGACGATTCTGTGCTTCCAACTTTGTGGCAACAGTTTGGGGAAGGCCCTTTCCTATTTCAGCATGAAAATGCCCCTGTGCACAAAGTGAGGTCCATACAGAAATGGTTTGGCGAGATCGGTGTGGAAGAACTTGACTGGCCTGCACAGAGCCCTGACCTCAACCGCATTGAACACCTTTGGGATGAATTGGAACGCCCACTGCGAGCCAGGCCTAATCACCCAACATCAGTGCCCTACCTCACTAATGCTTGTGGCTGAATGGAAGCAAGTACCCACAGCAATGTTCCAACATCTAGTGGAAAGCCTTCCCAGAAGAGGGGGGGACCAACTCTCTATTAATGCCCATGATTTTGGAATGAGACGTTCGACGAGCATGTAGTGTACCATTAGACTAGCCTACATACCATTACGAGTAAGGCTTAGTACAGAGTTCTGAGACTAGTGTAAGTCAGCTAAATATGGATGATTCACACGGCTGTATTAACATGCATTTTATTGCTTGTAAAAGGATGGTACTTTACAGATATCGCATGCCCTACATTAAATATGAAAAACATTGTCAAAAGACAGTTGTCTACTTTATCATCTCGTCACAAAACACATGATAAAAAAAAAACATTGGCTCACTAGACATTTTTGTGGCACAAAAAAATCATGCCTACACAATGTTTGGAGGTGGAGGTTGGGAAACGATCGCAACATGCATCTTCTTAGCCTTAGTCAAAAATCAAGAATCCTTGCAAGGTGACAACATTTCATCAAACTTCTACAAGCAATTCTCCAGTCACAGAAGGCACTATATAAAACAAAAAGCACACATTCAGATGACTTTATCTACACACTAGAGGAATGATTGTGATTTCCAATTTGGCTTCCCAGGAATTTATAGTAACAAGCCATGAATGTCACTTTCTCTGTATCAATCCCAATGGTAAATAGTTATAAAGTTTATGTTCATAATGGAGACCAACATTGTAAGATGATATTACACGGAATAAAGCGACAAATAGGTTTGCGAAGTAGAAATTTAACAATGACAACAATCACTGAGAGCAACCATGGTTGATATACAACATTAGGGTCGTTCCACCTCAAAAAGCACAAGAAAGAGGATTGAAACCCACCGTCTCAAATTGTTCAGAAATCATTTCTGTAGTTAGTAAGAGAAGATTAAGATTCCTGTAACATTTTGTTTAAATATAATTTGATCTCATAAATTAAGCTAATTGATTGTGCCCAAATTGGACTAAACTTCTTATAAAATTGGACAACCCTAATAAAATACAATGAATGGCAGTAATGTTTTTCAATAAAATTATTAGCTAACAGCATTGTGATTAGTGACATTTAGCATTAAATCCAACCCAATACCATTGCAAAACACTATATAGTGTATGTTTGGGACTTTTATCATTGAAGACCGTAACACTGAAAACATTAGAACTGCTATAGCTTAATGGTTTTCTTGTTCACCAGGAATGGTCTAACAGTAACTAATCCAGACCTTTTTTGAAGGGAATAAACCACACACACAAGGGGGCCATTTCCTGGACACATATTAAGCATAAAATGACAAACTGAATTGCTTTCATGGAGGACTGGCTGGTTTTCTACCCAAAGTTCCAAATGAAATGAAATGTTGTAATCTATTTAATAAACACAAGAGACCAGCAAAATGGATAAAAGAGCGCGGCAGTATAGCAGGAACAGCGACATCTAGTGGTCAAAACCTGATACTTTCACACTACTTTATGGTAGATAATGCAAGCGACTTCAATTATTCATTTCTCTGAACGGGGGGAGAAAAACATCACCAGATTCATAAGGAATACATTACATAGTATGGAGAAGCAATACTCCAAGCCGCAGCTTCATACTACTTGTTAAACATAGAGAACTGATACTCTATACTGGTTGTTGGTGTTGGATTGGCATGGGGTGTGGTGGGTCCGTTGGTGGCTTTTGACAATGTTAAGAGATTCCTCATGTCTTACTCATTAGTTGGAAGAAGTTTGGTCCAAATCGGATGTTGGGTACTATATTTATTGAATATTATCTGAATCCTATAAAAACAAAGAGAGGCAAATTTGGGTGCAATCAATTACCTTAATTTCTCAGAGATCAAATTAAGTTTCAACAAAATAATGTTTCAGGAATGCCAATCTTAACCGTTGCCAACTACAGAAACGATTTCGGACCAATCCGAGATGGTGGGTGTCATGGCTTGCTGAACTAACATGGAATGACTCATTGGTCTGTACAAATCCATGCTCTGAGATGAAAATAGTTTTGTTTTTGGCGAGAATTATATCCTGCTTCCGTATTCAGCTTTTTGACAGTAGCCAACATGTAGACCAACTGTTTGTATGTTGGCTACTGTCAACATGTAAACAGTGTCTACATGTAAGTAGGTATTCAGAGAAAGGTAATCCAGTACTGTTTCAGGTCACAAATTCATCACAGCAACTTTCCACAAATAATCCAGTTTCTCAGACCAATATTTTCATTCACTCACTCTCGCACATCCACAATAGAAAAAACAGTTTAAAAAGTGCAGATAAAAATGTGCGCGACCCAGTGTAATATGACCGATCAGCTGATCCTAGTCTATGCCGCTCATTGGCTGAATGATTGAAAGCTAAGGCACTATCATGGTCCCCCTAGCCGGCATCTTCTGGTGTGAAAACTTCTGCTCCTCTCCTATTTCAGTCACCATTGTGCCCACACGACTAGAAAAACAAACAAAAAATATTAGGCAATCACAGTTTCATCATAGAAGATTGATGTAATCTACTATTTCAAAGCTGTGTGAACATGCCTATGTATCTCTTAATAATGAGCTACGTCAATACCTCTCTGTGTCTCTGAGCAGAGCCCCAGGGGCGGTATCTCAGTGCTCCAGGCTGTTGCCTAGTTTCTGGCCCTCCTGCAGGGCAACCATGGCCAATCTCAGGTGCTCCCTAAGGCTCTGGATCTCCCTCTCGCTCCTGCTCCTCATACCACTCAGCTCCCCGTGCACCTCTTTATACTGCTCACAGGCCGACTGCTTCTCCTATAGGGGTAAGGACACACATACAGAGGTTTATCAGATGGACAAAGTATACCTCTTCAACTCCGGGCAGACATACAATGTTGGGATGGACAGAATAGCCTGAGGACTTGCTCTTGTGATTGACTTGGAGCCATCAACCACAGAAGACAGCTTTGCTAACTTGTAGATTAACATTCCAGTTTGTGTGCATAGTTAAAGTAATCTCCTCCTATACATTGGTTCCTAATAGACGGATTGGTTGTTTAGCAACAAAACCGACGCGTGTGCAGCTATGGGGCAAAAGACGGAGTTGGCTTATACTGTTGACAACATGCAAACTGTCTCCAAATGTTTATTGAAAACAAAAACATTTGCAAAATGAGCACTTGAAGTCTCAAATGCATCGTTACAGTTGTTGGCTAGCTAGCTAGTAGCTAATTTTAGCCATATTGGCATAGACATGACATCACAGTCATAACACCTCAAAACAAGACATCAATAACAAGATACAACGAGCAGAAACGAGCCACCTATGATTCCCCACATGGCAGCTTCTTGTCATTGTTGCTAGGGGCAATTCCACGTTAACGGAATTACCCTGTTTTTTCACTTTCAAATGTATGCCAAACAAAAACCATTGATTTCAGAGTTTAACTAACCATTCAACTCTATACACAATTTCCACTGAAAACTGTACATAAACTAATTTAGCGGAAGAACTGTGCAGATGCGAAGTTGGTAACGGAATTACGGTAAAATCTCCCTCAGGTTTTTATGCAACCACGTTTTCCAAACACTCTTAAATATCTTATTTCGAATTAAGATTCAAAGATGTCTGCAGAAAGAAAGGAGTGTCAGCTATGACATGGCACCTTGAGTTAGAAAAAAATCTATTTTGGTTATTGAACTACAGTAAATGAATTTACACCCGGTAACGGAATTACTATAACGGAATTATATCATGGATCCCTGATCTATACCACACAGAAATGCATAATTATGTGTTGCAATCAGTTGTGTTGTGACAAGGTAGGGTTGGTATACAGAAGATGTGTGGTTCCCACCGTGAAGAATGGAGGTGGTGTGATGGTGCTTTGCTTGTGACACTGTCAGCGATTTATTTAGAATTGAAGGCACACTTAACCAGCATGGCTACCACAGCATTCTGCAGCGATACACCATCCCATCTGGTATGCGCTTAGTGGGACTATCATTTGTTTTTCAACAGGACAATGACCCAAAACACACCTCCAGGCTGTGTAAGGGCTTTCTGACCAAGGAGAGTGATGGATTGCTGCATCAGATGACCTGGCCTCTACAATCACCCGACCTCAACCCAATTGAGATGGTTTGGGATGAGTTGGACAGCAGAGTGAAGGGAAAGCAGCCAACAAGTGCTCAGTATATGTGGGAACTCCTTCAAGACTGTTGGAAAAGCATTCCTCATTAAGCTGTTTGAGAGAATGCCAAGAGTGTGCAAAGCTGTCATCAAGGCAAAGGGTGGCTACTTTGAAGAATCTAAAATATAACATATATTTTGATTTGTTTAAAACTTTTTTGGTTACTACATGATTCCATATGTGTTATTTCATAGTTTGATGTCTTCACTATTATTCTAGAATGTAGAAAATAGTTTTAAAAAATAAAGAAAAACCCTTGAATTAGTAGGTGTCCAAACTTTTGACTGGTACTGTACGTCTATGTTAGGTTCAGATTTGGTCCAGTCCGGCACATCTAGGATGAGTACACAAATTTCAACGTCCATGGACATGTTGGTCGGTGCTCAGTGGGTGAGGATGCTGGTTACAGTAAATGTAAAGAGAGGGGGCTCATGGGTAGGTATCAGTAAGAACTGGGAGAGGTGATGTATGAGCAGCTGAGAAATAAATATAAGAACATTTATTTCACTCCATGCATCAACCACTGTTTGAGGAGCATGCTCTCGCTGCGCAACAGGTGATATTCCACCCAAACTCTGTATGCCACGGGCTCTCCGACCTTGCTCGTGCAGCTACCCAGTGCTTAAATTTGGGAAACCAAGTGAAATCTGGTCTGGAACATCCATAGTAACATGTTTTCGCAACGAAACGTATGTTATTAAACTGTTGACAGCCCCTCTGCGTGCTCGAAAAAGGAATAAAGGAGAGAGGAGGAGGAGATGGAAACTCATGGTGGTGAGATATTCTGTATAGCTAAAGGTATTACTAGGCTATTCAAAATCGCCCTGCACAATCAATGAACCATCTGTGTCGCTCGCCTAGGGCTATTCGTTCTCTCCCAGACTCATGGATAGAAATTTTGGAGCATAGAATAAATTAACTACGGTGAGGGAAAAAGTATTTGATCCCCTGCTGATTTTGTACGTTTGCCCACTGACAAAGACATGATCAGTCTATAATTTTAATGGTAGGTTTATTTGAACAGTGAGAGACAGAATAACAAAAAACGCATGTCAAAAATGTTATAAATTGATTTGCATTTTAATGAGGGATACTAAATACTTATTTTCCACCATAATTTGCAAATAAATTCATTAAAAATCCTACAATGTGATTTTCTGGATTTTTTTCCTCAATTTGTCTGTCATAGTTGATGTGTACCTATGATGAAAATTACAGGCCTCTCTCATCTTTTTAAGTGGGAGAACTTGCACAATTGGTGGCTGACTAAATACTTTTTTCCCCCACTAAGTATTTGACCCCTCTGCAAAACATGACTTAGTACATCTAAGGAGGGATTTTGTCCCACTCCTCTTTGCAGATCTTCTCTAAGTCATTAAGGTTTCGAGGCTGACGTTTGGCAACTCGAACCTTCAGCTCCCTCCACAGATTTTCTATGGGATTAAGGTCTGGAGACTGGCTAGGCCACTCCAGGACCTTAATGTGCTTCTTCTTTGTTGCCTTGGCCGTGTGTTTTGAGTCATTGTCATGCTGGAATACCCATCCACGACCCATCTTTCAATGCCCTGGCTGAGGGAAGGAGGTTCTCACCCAAGATTTGACGGTACATGGCGCCGTCCATCGTCCCTTTGATGCGGTGAAGTTGTCCTGTCCCCTTAGCAGAAAAACACCCCAAAGCATAATGTTTCCACCTCCATGTTTGACGGTGCAGATGGTGTTCTTGGGGTCATAGGCAGCATTCCTCTTCCTCCAAACACGGCGAGTTGAGTTGATGCCAAAGAGCTCGATTTTGGTCTCATCTGACCACAACACTTTCACCCAGTTCTCCTCTGAATCATTCAGATGTTCATTGGCAAACTTCAGTCGGGCCTGTATATGTGCTTTCTTGAGCAGGGGGACCTTGCGGGCGCTGCAGGATTTCAGTCCTTCACGGCGTAGTGTGTTACCAATTGTTTTCTTGGTGACTATGGTCCCAGCTGCCTTGAGATCATTGACAAGATCCTCCCGTGTAGTTCTGGGCTGATTCCTCACCGTTCTCATGATCATTGCAACTCCACAAGGTGAGATCTTGCATGGAGCCCCAGGCCGAGGGAGATTGACAGGTCTTTTGTGTTTCTTCCATTTGCGAATAATCGCACCAACTGTTGTCACCTTCTCACCAAGCTGCTTGGCGATGGTCTTGTAGCCCATTCCAGCCTTGTGTAGGTCTACAATCTTGTCCCTGACATCCTTGGAGAGCTCTTTTGTCTTGGCCATGGTGGAGAGTTTGGAATCTGATTGATTGCTTCTGTGGACAGGTGTCTTTTATACAGGTAACAAACTGAGATTAGGAGCACTCCCTTTAAGAGTGTGCTCCTAATCTCAGCTCGTTACCTGTATAAAAGACACCTGGGAGCCAGAAATCTTTCTGATTGAGAGGGGGTCAAATACTTATTTCCCTCATTAAAATGCAAATCAATTTATAGCATTTCTGACATGCGTTTTTCTGGATTTTTTTGTTGTTATTCTGTCTCTCACTGTTCAAATAAACCTACCATTAAAATTATAGACTGATCATTTCTTTGTCAGTGGGCAAACGTACAAAATCAGCAGGGGATCAAATACTTTTTTCCCCCTCACTGTAGTCCATCCAGTATGCATAGAAATACAGTCCACACAAAGGCGATTACTCAAATGTGTTTAATTTTAGAGTATAGGCTAGACCAATTAAGTACCAAAGACATCTTAAAATCAGTTTTGTTTTATGTTTTTCTGCCATGCGTAATATGCAGTAGGCTATGTATTGTAATTTATAATGAATGGCACAATCATACACATTTTTTTTTGGGGGGGGCTTGGGCTCATAAGAATATGCATATTGTTTTTCAAATTAATCACCTTAGAAAGCTGTCAATTTCATTGTGTTAGGCTTTGAAACAACATCCACAATGACCATGTTTACACTGTTTCAACCTGCTGTTGAATTTCTTTCTTCAAACTAGTCATCACAGTGAGGTGAGTTTTAAAAGTATGATAGGCCTACTGTTTGATGTGATTTTCGATAGCATTTGCATTGATGTCAGTGGTTAGAGGGACAATAGAGCCCTGAGTACCAGGCCATTAAGACCTGATGGTCGTTCGCATATCAGGAGATGACCGTGATTCAACGGTCACGTAGAATTCTACTGCGGTCATGACTGCCGGTGTGGCGGTATTACGGTCACCGCAACAGCCCTATTTGTGACTTATGATTTCCCATTGTAGCCAATTCAGTTGCAGTAATTCCGTTACTGATTTTTTTGTAAAAAAGAGATTTAACCACTTAATAATTCATAAACAAAATTGATATCAGTAAAATCACTAACTAATTGATAGGTCTACCATTACTTGTTACTTCTGTGAACTTTCATTATCTTCCCTCATGAGAAATTAGAAAATATTAAAGATGTGGGTTTTTGGTAATGGAATTACAAGGCACAACGCAATATTTCCTAGACTCCAAAATTAAATATAAAAAGTGTTATTAGTTGGCAGGGGTCTTTACATAAACATTATTGCGTTTTGATGATGTATTTCTGATACCTTTTAATACTTTCTGGTAGATGTTTTCTAAGACCCCTTTTCCATCTGTTTATGCAGAAATTAAACCCTTGTGCCAAACATTTTTGTTGAAAAATGTATCAATAGCTAGGTTTCCATCCAATTGGTGACACATTTTCATGTGAATATTCTACAACCTGCATAAAAACAATATGCACAAGTTAAATGGGTTTCAATCACATTTTCAACTCTACTGATGGTTTTCCTCACAAAAGAAATGTGCGTTATATAGCGAGTGTGCCCACTCTGGTCTTGGCACGTGTGCTCTAGCCAACAGCTCCCAGATACAGTGCGGGTATAACGTACATGATGAGATTATTATGGACAAAAGAGTGAGTTAAGCATTGATGATCATGTCACCAGAATAAGACTAAATATTTATTAGAAAAGATCATCAAGCTCAACACCTTGCACATTCACCACCCTGTGAAGTTCATCATAACTTACTTCATCTGTAGCCTAATAAACTTAATGCTTTCCGAGTTGTAGTGGGAGGACCACAACATATCATCGTGTGACTCCAAGTTTACTTCTATATGATGGTTATTATAGCAATATTTGCGCATAAAAGCTTTTCTACCGTAATTTCTCGCAAAAAGATCACCTTCTGTAGCATATTTTGTTTTGTCGACATTTGGAAAGTTTCCCGAAAAATGTTCTGTTTCCATTAGGCCTGTCATTACATTTTTTTATCCGACATGTACTTTACTCGCATAAAAAGGTTGGATGGAAACCTGGTTTACGCCTTCATTCCCCCAAAATATAAATTCTTAGCTATCATTTGACACCCAATTTGATGTGCTCCTATGAACTTCACATGTTGGTGCTTATGGGTCCTTTGATGGAAATGCCCCTAGCTATCTGACCGTTCAGAATCATAACGCATGCCTTCCGGCCACATCGATACACATGCATCATTTTCGTGACGTTGTCAGCCACCCCGTCTATAGATGAAAACATATCAGACCACTATGCCTGCACACAGATACACAGTGAACCAGTACCGTGTTCAGGAACTGCAGTTCGTTCCTCAGACAGCTGATCTCCTTGTGCAAGTACTGCACCTCATTCTCCTTCACCCTGAGAAGAACCTGTGTCAAAACAAAATATAATATTATTACAAGCTAACAAGAGCCATCAACCCAACATCTAAGGCACTGAGCAGACAAAGAGCAATGTCCCTAAAAACGTATAATTTAGAAAACAGACCATGTGGCATCTATAGGAGTCAGAAACATGTTTTTTGTCAAAATTGACTACAAAGTGTAAATAGGATGATTTTGGTAATAAAGTCAGTCTCGTCCAAAACTGAGTTTTGTGAGACTTGTTGTTGTGATGCAGATGAAGGTTGGGTTTGTTTCAATCCTGCCCACATCTGGCAACACAAGTAATCATCAATTCGGAGTACAGCTGCACGCAACCCAATCGTAATGCTTGTGGTAAATTTGGGTTGACTTTGGATATCCTATGTACATGGGACAATATGTACAATTCCAATAGCTCAAAATTTCAATGACTTAACCGCCAACTATAAATTGTAGAGATTCAACTAGCCCCGGAGATAGGCTATCCAAAGTCAAACCAACTTTGCCACGGTCGCACAACAGCAGGCTGAAGCTAAATGGCAAAATAAATAATTACTCTTCCCACCTGCGAACACACACACACACACCAAACCAACGCACGGTTGAATTCAGTCATGGCCGCTAGCATTTCTTAATGAATCAAATCTAAAAAAACGAGGCCAAACCAGGAAGTGCAGTCACCATTTAACAAATTAACTTGTGTATTAAAAACACCTCTGGCGTCTCCATGGGGCACAGCATCCAGCAGGGGGCAGAGTGTTTCATTAACATTAACATTTTAGTCATTTAGCAGACGCTCTTATCCAGAGCGACTTACAGTTAGTGAATACATATTTTTTTTATACTGGCCCCCCGTGGGAATCGTACCCACAACCCTGGCGTTGCAAACGCCACGCTCTATCAACTGAGCTACATCCCTGCCGGCCATTCCCTCCCCTACCCTGGACGACGCTGGGCCAATTGTGCGCCGCCCATGAGTCTCCCGGTCGCGGCCGGCTGCGACAGAGCCTGGATTCGAACCAGGATCTAGTGGCACAGTTAGCACTGCGATGCAGTGCCTTAGACCACTGCGCCACTCAGGAGTTTCAGTGTGCAGTGACGTAAATTATGCATTTACAGTACCCGTCAAAATTTGGACACCTACTCATTCAAGGGTTTTTCTTTATTTTTACTATTTTCTACATTGTAGAATAATGGTGAACACATCAAAACTGTAGTAACCAAAAAATTGTTAAACAAATCAAGATATTTTATATTTGAGATTCTTCAAATAGCCACCCTTTGCCTTGATGACCGCTTTGCACACTTGGCATTCTCTCAACCAGCTTCACCTGGAATGCATTTCCAACAGTCTTGAAGGAGTCCCCAGATATGCTGAGCACTTGTTGGCAGATTTTCCTTCACTCTGCCGTCCGACTCATCCCAAACCATCTCAATTGGGTTGAGGTCGGGGGATTGTGGAGGCCAGGTCATCTGATGCAGCACTCCATCCCTCTCCTTCTCGGTAAAATTGCACTTACGCAGCCTGGAGGTGTGTTGGGTCATTGTCCTGTTGAAAAACAAATGATAGTCCCACTAAGCCCAAAGGTGGGATGGCGTATCGCTGCAGAATGATGTGGTAGCCATGCTGGTTAAGTGTGCCTTGAATTCTAAATAAATCATAGTGTCACCAGCAAAGCACCCCCACACCATAACACCTCCTCCTCCATGCTTTACTGTGGGAACGACACATGCAGAGATCATCCGTTCACCCACACCGCGTCTCACAAAGACACGGCAGTTGGAACCAAAAATCTCCAATTTGGACTCCAGACCGAAAGGACAGGTTTCCACCAGTCTAATGTCCGTTGCTCGTGTTTCTTGGCTCAAGCAGGTCTCTTCTTCTTATTGGTGTCCTTTAGTAATGGATTCTTTGCAGCAATTCGACCATGAAGACCTGATTTACGCAGTCTCCTCTGAACAGTTGATGTTGAGATGTGTCTGTTACTTGAACTCTGAAGCATTTATTTGAGCTGCAATTTCTGAGGCTGGTAACTCTAAATAACTTATCCTCTGCAGCAGAGGTAACTCTGGGTCTTCCATTCCTGTGGCGGTCCTCATGAGAGCCAGTTTCATCATAGCGCTTGATGGTTTTTGCGCCTGCACTTGAAGAAACGTTCAAAGTTCTTGAAATTTTCCGCATTGACTGACCTTCATGTATTAAAGTAATGATGGACTGTAATTTCTCTTTGCTTATTTGAGCTGTTCTTGCCATAATATGGACTTGGTCTTTTACCAAATAGGGCTATCTTCTGTATACCCCCCTACCTTCTCACAACACAACTGATTGGCTCAAACGCATTAAGAAGGAAAGACATTTCACAAATTAACTTTTAAGAAGGCACACCTGTTAATTGAAAATCATTCCAGGTGACTACCTCATGAAGCTGGTTGAGAGAATGCCAAGAGTGTGCAAAGCTGTCATCAAAGCAAAGGGTGGTTATCTCAAATATAAAATATATTTTGATTTAATTTATTTTTGGTTACTACATGATTCCATATGTGTTATTTAATAGTTTTGATGTCTTCACTATTATTCTACAAGGTAAAAAATAGTAAAAATAAAGAAAAACCCTTGAATGAGTAGGTGTCCAAACTTTTCACTGGTAGTGTATGTAAAAATTCACAACATATTTACATCGTACCACACATGTCCTTCAAGTCACTGCCCTACATAGTAACCAACTGCACGCTGCCTTTCATAATCCCTTCCCTTTCTATTCAAACATGAGACAAGTGCCCCCTATGTCATTGTTGTAGGTAGAGGCGCTTGTTATTGTTGAGGGGCTCTACAACTTATCTCCTCCTCTCCTCCTAACCCACCTCCAGCTCACAGGACGGCCTGTCCTGGTTGTCATGGGAAACACCCTCCGACCCCTGGCCCGTGACGATGGAGCGCATGAGGCTGATCTCCTCCATCAAACGGGTCTGTAGGTCCTGAAAGGAGAAAACATTCAACAGTATTGAGCATACTGACAAACTGCTGAATGTGTCAAATAGATACATACATTGCTTGTCTATAACAAAAGTGTTAGGGTAGAGTAGGCTAAAGACCCAAACAGCTGATAACGAAGACCTCCAGACTCCTGGCTCACCTGGTTCTCTTTCCTCAGCTGCTCCAGCTCGCTCTCCTTGCGAGTGATGTCTTTCTCCCTCTCCCCGTTGCTCTGCTCAGCCCTGTTCAACTCCAGACACTTTTGGGAGTACCTCTCAGACAGGCCGGACAGCTCCCTCTGCAGGGCCTGGGTCTCTACCCTGAGGGAACGAGAGAGGATACACAAACATTTAATATAAATAAAATGTATATTATAGTAAATACTATATTAAGCCTGAGATTAAAAGCAAAACTGGAGAGACTTCTGGTATTCTGTAGAAAACTTGACACTGCACTGGCTGTGCACAGTCAAAACAGTAGCAGCCATGTTGTGTTTACATGGCAGACCATTACATGAATAACATGCAGTCTTATTAAAAATCTAACCTTGAAAATGGTGGTGAGGGTGGGTGTGCTTCGTTCTGAGTAATTCTGGTTTCACAAGACATTTGTTGTACAACAGTGGTTTAGACGGAAACCTCTGCCCACACCCATTAACCACAAATGTAAAAAGAAAACCATAAACACACACACACACCACACGTAAAAGTAATGTTCATTAACATTCTATGCGCAACACATTCCTTGACTTTTTCCACATTGTTGTGTTACAGCCTGAATTTGAAATGGATTACATTTTGTGTCACTGGCCTACACACAATACCCCATAATGTCAAAGTAGAATTACGTTTTTAGAATTTTTTACAGATTAATAAAAAATGAAATGCTGAAATGTTTTGAGTCAGTAAGTATTCAACCCCTTTGTTATGTTATGCCTAAATAAGTTCAGGAGTAAAAATGTGCTTAACAAGTCACAAGTTTCATGGACTGTGTGCAATAATAGTGTTTAACATGATTTTTGAATGACTACCTCATCTCTGTACCCCAACACATACAATTATCTGTAAGGTCCCTCAGTCGAGCAGTGAATTTCAAACACAGATTCAACCACAAAGACCAGGGAGGTTTTCCAATGCCTCGTAAAGAAGGGCAAAAAATAAAGAAAGCAGACATTGAATATCCCATTGAGCATGGTGAAGTTATTAATTACAATTTGGATGGTGTATCAACACCCAGTCACTACAAAAGATACAGGCATCCTTCCTAACTCAGTTGCCGGAGAGGAAGGAAAACACTCAGGGATTTCACCATAAGGCCAATGGTGACTTTAAAACACAGTTACAGAGTTTAACAGCTGTGGTAGGAGAAAACTGAGGATGGATCAACATTGTAGACCATGAATCAACATTGTAGTTACTCCACAATACTAATCTAAATGACATAATGAAAAGGAAGCCTGTACAGAATAAAAATATTCCATAACATAAATCCTGTTTGCAATAAGGCACTAACGTAAAACTGCAACAACAAAAAAATTGCCAAAGATATTAACTTTATGTCCTGAATACAAAGCGTTATGTTTGGGGCAAATCAACTCAACACATCACTAAGTACCACTTCATATTTTCAAGCATGGTGTTGGCTGCATCATGGGTATGCTTGTCATCGGCATAAAATAAATGTAATAGATAAAAATAAATGGGATAAAAATAAATGTAATAGAGCTAAGCACAGGCAAAATCCTAGAAGAAAACCTGGTTCAGTCTACTTTCCAACAGACACTGGGAGACGAATTCAACTTTCAGCAGGACAATAACATTAAACACAAGGCCAAATTTACACTGGAGTTGCTTACCAAGACGACATTGAATGTTCCTTAGTGGCCAAGTTACAGTTGACTTAAAATCAGCTTGAAAATCTATGGCAAGACTTGAAAATGGCTGTCTAGCAATGATCAACAACCAACTTGACAGAGCTTGAAGAATTTTAAAAAGAATAATGTACAAATATTGTACAATCCAGGTGTGCAAAGCTCTGACTTACCCAGAAAGACTCACTGCTGTAAATGCTGCCAAAGGTGATTCTAACACGTATTGACTCAGGGGTGTGAATACTTGAGATTTCTGTATTTCATTTTTGATACAAAAATTTCTCAAAACATGTTTTCACTTTGTCGTTATAGGGTATTGTGTGTTGATTGCTGACCAACAAAACAATACATTGAATCCATTTTGAATTCAGGCTGTAACAACAAAATGTGGAATACGTCAAGAGGTATGACTACTTTCGGAAGGCACTATACACACCCTCACTGAAGAACACATACAGTGGGGAAAAAAAGTATTTAGTCAGCCACAAATTGTGCAAGTTCTCCTACTTAAAAAGATGAGAAAGGCCTGTAATTTTCATCATAGGTACACGTCAACTATGACTGACAAATTGAGGAGAAAAAATCCAGAAAATCACATTGTAGGATTTTTAATGAATTTATTTGCAAATTATGGTGGAAAATAAGTATTTGGTCACCTACAAACAAGCAAGATTTCTGGCTCTCACAGACCTGTAACTTCTTCTTTAAGAGGCTCCTCTGTCCTCCACTCGTTACCTGTATTAATGGCACCTGTTTGAACTTGTTATCAGTATAAAAGACACCTGTCCACAACCTCAAACAGTCACACTCCAAACTCCACTATGGCCAAGACCAAAGTCTGTCAAAGGACACCAGAAACAAAATTGTACACCTGCACCAGGCTGGGAAGACTGAATCTGCAATAGGTAAGCAGCTTGGTTTGAAGAAATCAACTGTGGGAGCAATTATTATGAAATGGAAGACATACAAGACCACTGATAATCTCCCTCGATCTGGGGCTCCACGCAAGATCTCACCCCGTGGGGTCAAAATGATCACAAGAACGGTGAGCAAAAATCCCAGAACCACACGGGGGGACCTAGTGAATGTCCTGCAGAGAGCTGGGACCAAGGTAACAAAGCCTACCATCAGTAACACACTACGCCGCCAGGGACTCAAATCCTGCAGTGCCAGACGTGTCCCCCTGCTTAAGCCAGTACATGTCCAGGCCCGTCTGAAGTTTGCTAGAGTGCATTTGGATGATCCAGAAGAGGATTGGGAGAATGTCATATGGTCAGATGAAACCAAAATAGAACTTTTTGGTAACTCAACTCGTCGTGTTTGGAGGACAAAGAATGCTGCGTTGCATCCAAAGAACACCATACCTACTGTGAAGCATGGGGGTGGAAACATCATGCTTTGGGGCTGTTTTTCTGCAAAGGGACCAGGACGACTGATCCGTGTAAAGGAAAGAATGAATGGGGCCATGTATCGTGAGATTTTGAGTGAAAACCTCCTTCCATCAGCAAGGGCATTGAAGATTAAACGTGGTGGGTCTTTCAGCATGACAATGATCCCAAACACACCGCCCGGGCAACGAAGGAGTGGCTTCGTAAGAAGCATTTCAAGGTCCTGGAGTGGCCTAGCCAGTCTCCAGATCTCAACCCCATAGAAAATCTTTGGAGGGAGTTGAAAGTCTGTGTTGCCCAGCGACAGCCCCAAAACATCACTGCTCTACAGGAGATCTGCATGGAGGAATGGGCCAAAATACCAGCAACAGTGTGTGAAAATCTTGTGAAGACTTACAGAAAACGTTTGACCTGTGTTATTGCCAACAAAGGGTATATAACAAAGTATTGAGAAACTTTTGTTATTGACCAAATACTTATTTTCCACCATAATTTGCAAATAAATTCATAAAAAATCCTACAATGTGATTTTCTGGAGAAAAAAAATCTCATTTTGTCTGTCATAGTTGATGTGTACCTATGATGAAAATTACAGGCCTCTCTCATCTTTTTAAGTGGGAGAACTTGCACAATTGGTGGCTGACTAAATACTTTTTTCCCCCACTGTACCACACAGTTATGGTACTGCAGAGTTGGGAGGCCTAGGGAAACTAAAAGGCCTAATCCGTGACCAAATGTGCCTGCATTCCTCAAGAGCCTAACAAGAACCACAGCGGTAATGGTCTTAAAAGAGAAGAGGGGAATTGTTGTGTTGAGTCTCCATATTCAACCTCTGTCCCTAAACATTTTAGACCTTTACTTAAAAAATTATATAGGGTGATATGGCCCATAAATACCACAATATTTATCAAATTTTTGATGATATTATGTTTTTCAATAATACAAGTTCTAAATATGCTTTGAGGAGTTCATGACCCTAAGGTGGCAACAAATAAGTGATTTCAAATCGGGCTCTCATTCTGATTGTTCTATACTGTTCAATCCAACCTCAAATATTTTTTTCTGATTGTTCATAAAGTTCAGCATTTCCTGCACTTTCGTTATCATTTCCACACTGCCACTGATATGGGCAAAATAATATAGGCTTAGTTAAATCGGTGAACTGTTGGAATCATAGAAATATAATGATTATTCTAATTCTATAGTTGGAATAAAGTGGGCAGCACCTTGTATACATTGTTGTTTGATATGACAACAAATGAATAAGCCAGGGAGGAATTATTGACAGGGTAGGAACCTAATTGTTGGTCAGTGTTTCCAAGGGACCCTAATTTGATGTTACATTACATGTTTTCTTACCTCATGTAGGTAGCTAGCTACATATTCATGCTTCACCTATTGCTCTCTGATTTCGAACAGTGGTTCCCAACCAGGTGTACTAGGACACCTGTGGGTACTTGGCCTATCCACAGGGGAACCTTGAAAAGACCATAGGCAGAGACAGCCAGTATTTCTGTTGCATGTATTTGAAATACGTATTTTAATTACTTTCAGTATTTTGTAATTTGAATTAAACTAGGCTGAACTACACTCCAATGTATTTAGTATTTTCAAAATACGGTCATTTGCAAACTACTTTTCTATACCATTTGTTTTATAGCGGATCACATTGTGGCCCCTCTTTCACCCTGCATTGGTATCAGAAGTCTTATAGCACTATAGTGTGATAAGAGTGTCTACTAAATGAACTAAATATAAATGTACACTACCAGTGAAAAGTTTGGACACACCTACTCATTCAAGGGTTTTTAATTATTTTTACTATGTTTCACATTGTAGAATAATAGTGAAGACATCACAACTATTAAACCACACACATGGAATCATTGTAGTAACCAGAAAAGTGTTAAACAAATCAAAATATATTTTAGATTCTTCAAATAGCCACCCTTTGCCTTGATGACAGCTTAGCACACTCTTGGCATTCTCTCAACCAGCTTCATGAGGTAGTCACCTTGAATGCATTTCAATTAAAAGGTGTGCCTTCTTAAAAGTTAATTTGTGGAATTTCTTTCCTTCTTAATGCGTTTGAGCCAATCAGTTGAGTTGTGACAAGGTAGGGGGGGTATACAGAAGATGGTATTTTACCAAATAGTGCTAAGTCCATATTATGGCAAGAAAAGCTCAAGTAAGCAAAGAGAAACGACAGTCCATCATTACTTTAAGACATGAAGGTCAGTCAATACGGAACATTTTCTTCAAGTGCAGTCGCAAAAACCATCAAGCGCTATGATGAAACTGGCTCTCATGAGGACCGCCACAGGAATGGAAGACCCAGAGTTACCTCTGCTGCAGAGGATAAGTTCATTAGAGTTACCAGCCTCAGAAATTGCAGCCCAAATAAATGCTTCACAGAGTTCAAGTTACAGACACATCAACTGTTCAGAGGGGACTGTGTGAAATCAGGCCTTCATGGTCGAATTGCTGCAAAGAAACCACTACTAAAGGACACCAATAAGAAGAAGAGACCTGCTTGGGCCAAGAAACACGAGCAATGGACATTAGACTGGTGGAAATTTGTCCTTTGGTCTGGAGTCCAAATTGGAGATTTTTGGTTCCAACTGCTAGGTCTTTGTGAGACGCGGTGTGGGTGAACGGATGATCTCCGCATGTGTAGTTCCCACAGTAAAGCATGGAGGAGGTGGTGTTATGGTGCTTTGCTGATGACACTGTCAGTGATTTGTTTAGAATTCAAGGCACACTTAACCAACCGGCATTCTGCAGCGATACGCCATCCCATCTGGTTTGGGCTTAGTGGGACTATCATTTGTTTTTCAACAGGACAATGACCCAACACACCTCCAGGCTGTGTAAGGGCTATTTTACCAAGAAGGAGAGTGATGGAGCGCTGCAAAAACTTGCTAAGATAATACAAAATAGCAGACAGTAGTTTGCAGACAGTAAGATACACAAACGAATAGTGGAAAGCAACATCGTTGTCACCAACTTGTTGCATCTATCTGACCATGCAGACTGCAAAGTGAACTGCAAGAAAGTGCTCGTGACTCCATGGTCAAGCAATTGCTTTCCCCTTGAGTGACAGGGGGCAGGGCTTGGTATGGGAAGCGGCATGCAGCAGGAGGAGAGGGAGAAGGACTGAAGTAACTGAGTAAACTATAAAAACTGATATTACACGCCTCAGAGTTGCTTAACACATTCAACAAACCAAATATTGAAATACCGTTATAGAAGTAAAAACCCAAACCGATCTGTCGCATGTAATGGACATACACAGAATAGTCCAAATTGGTGAAGTGAAATGAAAAAATAATTTGTTTAAAAAAATAACGGAAAACTGGTGCATGCATATGTATTCACCCCCTTTGCTATGAAGCCCCTAAATAAGATCTGGTGCAACCAATTACCTTCAGAAGTCACATAATTAGTTAAATAAAGTCCACCTGTGTGCAATCTAAGTGTCACATGATCTGTGTATATATATATATATATATATATATACACACATACACACACACACATACACTGTTAAAAAAAAATAAAGGGAACACTTAAACAACACAATGTAACTCCAAGTCAATCACACTTCTGTGAAATCAAACTGTCCACTTAGGAAGCAACACTGATTGACAATAAATGTCACATGCTGTTGTGCAAATGGAATAGACAACAGGTGGAAATTATAGGCAATTAGCAAGACACCCCCAATAAAGGACTGGTTTTGCAGGTGGTGACCACAGACCACTTCTCAGTTCCTATGCTTCCTGGCTGATGTTTTGGTCACTTTTGAATGCTGGCGGTGCTTTCACTCTAGAGGTAGCATGAGACGGAGCCTACAACCCACACAAGTGGCTCAGGTAGTGCAGCTCATCCAGGATGGCACATCAATGCGAGCTGTGGCAAGAAGGGTTGCTGTGTCTGTCAGCGTAGTGTCCAGAGCATGGAGGCGCTACCAGGAGACAGGCCAGTACATCAGGAGACGTGGAGGAGGCCGTAGGAGGGAAACAACCCAGCAGCAGGACTGCTACCTCCGCCTTTGTGCAAGGAGGAGAACTGCCAGAGCCCTGCAAAATGACCTCCAGCAGGCCACAAATGTGCATGTGTCTGCTCAAACGGTCAGAAACAGACTCCATGAGGGTGGTATGAGGGCCCGACGTCCACAGGTGGGGGTTGTGCTTACAGCCCAACACCGTGCAGGACGTTTGGCATTTGCCAGAGAACACCAAGATTGGCAAATTCGCCACTGGCGCCCTGTGCTCTTCACAGATGAAAGCAGGTTCACACTGAGCACATGTGACAGACGTGACAGAGTCTGGAGACGCCGTGGAGAACGTTCTGCTGCCTGCAACATCCTCCAGCATGACCGGTTTGGCGGTGGGTCAGTCATGGTGTGGGGTGGCATTTCTTTGGGGGGCCGCACAGCCCTCCATGTGCTCGCCAGAGGTAGCCTGACTGCCATTAGGTACCGAGATGAGATCCTCAGACCCCTTGAAAGACCATATGCTGGTGCGGTTGGCCCTGGGTTCCTCCTAATGCAAGACAATGCTAGACCTCATGTGGCTGGAGTGTGTCAGCAGTTCCTGCAAGAGGAAGGCATTGATGCTATGGACTGGCCCGCCCGTTCCCCAGACCTGAATCCAATTGAGCACATCTGGGACATCATGTCTCGCTCCATCCACGTTGCACCACAGACTGTCCAGGAGTTGGCGGATGCTTTAGTCCAGGTCTGGGAGGAGATCCCTCAGGAGACCATCCGCCACCTCATCAGGAGCATGCCCAGGTGTTGTAGGGAGGTCATACAGGCACGTGGAGGCCACACACACACTACTGAGCCTCATTTTGACTTGTTTTAAGGACATTACATCAAAGTTGGATCAGCCTGTAGTGTGGTTTTCCACTTTAATTTTGAGGGTGACTCCAAATCCAGACCTCCATGGGTTGATAAATTTGATTTCCATTGATAATTTGTGTGATTTTGTTGTCAGCACATTCAACTATGTAAAGAAAAAAGCATTTAATAAGATTATTTCATTCATTCAGATCTAGGATGTGTTATTTTAGTGTTCCCTTTATTTTTTTGAGCAGTGTATATAGAGTGGGGAGAACAAGTATTTGATACACTGCCGATTTTGCAGGTATTCCTACTTACAAAGCATGTAGAGGTCTGTCATTTTTATCATAGGTACACTTCAACTGTGAGAGACGGAATCTAAAACAAAAATCCAGAAAATCACATTGTATGATTAAGTAAATAATTTGCATTTTATTGCATGACATAAGTATTTGATCACCTACCAACCAGTAAGAATTCCGGCTCTCACAGACCTGTTAGTTTTTCTTTAAGAAGCCCTCCTGTTCTCCACTCATTACCTGTATTAACTGCACCTGTTTGAACTCGTTACCTGTATAAAAGACACCTGTCCACACACTCAATCAAACAGACTCCAACCTCTCCACAATGGCCAAGACCAGAGAGCTGTGTAAGGACATCAGGGATAAAATTGTAGACCTGCACAAGGCTGGGATGGGCTACAGGACAATAGGCAAGCAGCTTGGTGAGAAGGCAACAACTGTTGGCGCAATTATTAGAAAATGG
Source organism: Coregonus clupeaformis (assembly GCF_020615455.1). Taxonomy (NCBI): domain Eukaryota; kingdom Metazoa; phylum Chordata; class Actinopteri; order Salmoniformes; family Salmonidae; genus Coregonus; species Coregonus clupeaformis. The sequence continues at coordinate 10,430,099 of NC_059198.1, forward strand.
AAGAAGTTCAAGATGACGGTCAATCACCCTCGGTCTGGGGCTCCATGCAAGATCTCACCTTGTGGGGAATCAATGATCATGAGGAAGGTGAGGGATCAGCCCAGAACTACACGGCAGGACCTGGTCAATGACCTGAAGAGAGCTGGGACCACAGTCTCAAAGAAAACCATTAGTAACACACTATGCCGTCATGGATTAAAATCCTGCAGCGCACGCAAGGTCCCCCTGCTCAAGC